>NC_143236.1:6353339-6657918 GCF_009617815.1 Ciona robusta
ATTACATTTTCCACTTTAGCAAAAAAATTTTTTTTTTTTGAGTTTTGGTATAAAACACATGATACCGGTATCATGCTTTTGGGTCCAATCTCACATTTTCAACTTTAGCAAAAAAATTTTTTTTTGAGTTTTGGTATAAACAAATCATACCGGTATCATGCGTTGGGGTCCAATCTCACATTCTCAACTTTAGCAAAAAAATTGATTTTTTTGAGTTTTGGTATAATTGATTTTTTTGAGTTTTGGTATAAACACATGATACCGGTATCATGCGTTGGGGTCCAATCTCACATTTTCAACTTTAGCAAAAAAAATGATTTTTTTGAGTTTTGGTATAAACACATGATACCAGTATCATGCGTTGGGGTCCAATCTCACATTTTCAACTTTAGCAAAAAAAATGATTTTTTTGAGTTTTGGTATAAACACATGATACCGGTATCATGCGTTGGGGTCCAATCTCACATTTTCCACTTGGGCAAAAATTTTTTTTTTTTTGAGTTTTAAAACACATGATACCGGTATCATGCGTTTGGGTCCATTCTCACATTTTCAACTTTAGCAAAAAAAATTTTTTTTTGAGTTTTGGTATAACACATGATACCGGGGTATCATGCGTTTGGTCCAATCTCACATTCTCAACTTTAGCAAAAAAATTGAATTTTTTGAGTTTTGGTATAAACACATGATACCGGTATCATGCGTTGGGGTCCAATCTCACATTTTCAACTTCAGCAAAAAAAGTGATTTTTTTTGAGTTTTGGTATAAAGACATGATACGGTATCATGCGTTGGGGTCCAATCTCACATTTTCAACTTTAGCAAAAAAAATGATTTTTTTGAGTTTTGGTATAAACACATGATACCAGTATCATGCGTTGGGGTCCAATCTCACATTTTCAACTTTGGCAAAAAAATTTTTTTTTTTTTGAGTTTTGGTATAAACACATGATACCGGTATCATGCGTTTGGGTCCAATCTCACATTTTCAACTTTAGCAACAAAAATTTTTTTTTGAGTTTTGGTATAAACACATGATACCGGTATCATGCGTTTGGGTCCAATCTAACTTTCTCAACTTTAGCAAAAAAATTGATTTTTTTGAGTTTTGGTATAAACACATGATACCGGTATCATGCGTTGGGGTCCAATCTCAACATTCTCAACTTTAGCAAAAAAATTGATTTTTTTTGAGTTTTGGTATAAACACATGATACCGGTATCATGCGTTTGGGTCCAATCTCACATTCTCAACTTTAGCAAAAAAATTGATTTTTTTGAGTTTTGGTATAAACACATGATACCGGTATCATGCATTGGGGTCCAATCTCACATTTTCAACTTTAGCAAAAAAATGATTTTTTTGAGTTTTGGTATAAACACATGATACCGGTATCATGCGTTGGGGTCCAATCTCACATTCTCAACTTTAGCAAAAAAATTGATTTTTTTGAGTTTTGGTATAAACACATGATACCGGTATCATGCGTTGGGGTCCAATCTCACATTTTCCACTTTAGCAAAAAAATTGATTTTTTTGAGTTTTGGTATAAACACATGATACCGGTATCATGCGTTGGGGTCCAATCTCACATTCTCAACTTTAGCAAAAAAATTGATTTTTTTGAGTTTTGGTATAAACACATGATACCGGTATCATGCGTTGGGGTCCAATCTCACATTTTCAACTTTAGCAAAAAAAATGATTTTTTTGAGTTTTGGTATAAACACATGATACCGGTATCATGCGTTGGGGTCCAATCTCACATTTTCAACTTTAGCCAAAAAAATGATTTTTTTGAGTTTTGGAATAAACACATGATACCGGTATCATGCGTTGGGGTCCAATCTCACATTTTCCACTTTGGCAAAATTTTTTTTTTTTTTTTGAGTTTTGGTATAAACACATGATACCGGTATCATGCGTTGGGGTCCAATCTCACATTTTCAACTTTGGCAAAAAATTTTTTTTTTTTTTGAGTTTTGGTATAAACACATGATACCCGGTATCATGCGTTTGGGTCCAATCTAACTTTCTCAACTTTAGCAAAAAAATTGATTTTTTTGAGTTTTGGTATAAACACATGATACCGGTATCATGCGTTGGGGTCCAATCTCACATTCTCAACTTTAGCAAAAAAATTGATTTTTTTGAGTTTTGGTATCAATTTTGGGGTCCAATCTCACATTTTTCACTTTGGCAAAAAATTTTTTTTTTTTTGAGTTTTGGTATAAACACATGATACCGGTATCATGCGTTGGGTCCAATCTCACATTTTCAACTTAAGCAAAAAAATTGATTTTTTTGAGTTTTGGTATAAACACATGTTTTGGTATAAACACATGATACCGGTATCATGCGTTGGGGTCCAATCTCACATTTTCCACTTTGGCAAAAAAATTTTTTTTTTTTGAGTTTTGGTATAAACACATGATACCGGTATCATGCGTTGGGGTCCAATCTCACATTTTCAACTTTAGCAAAAAAAATGATTTTTTTGAGTTTTGGTATAAACACATGATACCGGTATCATGCGTTGGGGTCCAATCTCACATTTTCAACTTTAGCCAAAAAAATGATTTTTTTGAGTTTTGGAATAAACACATGATACCGGTATCATGCGTTGGGGTCCAATCTCACATTTTCCACTTTGGCAAAAATTTTTTTTTTTTTTTGAGTTTTGGTATAAACACATGATACCGGTATCATGCGCTGGGGTCCAATCTCACATTTTCAACTTTAGCAAAAAAAATGATTTTTTTGAGTTTTGGTATAAACACATGATACCGGTATCATGCGTTGGGGTCCAATCTCACATTTTCCACTTTGGCAAAAATTTTTTTTTTTTGAGTTTTGGTATAAACACATGATACCGGTATCATGCGTTTGGGTCCAATCTCACATTTTCAACTTTAGCAAAAAAAATTTTTTTTTTGAGTTTTGGTATAAACACATGATACCGGTATCATGCGTTGGGATCCAATCTCACATTTTCAACTTTAGCAAAAAAAATTTTTTTTTTGAGTTTTGGTATAAACACATGATACCGGTATCATGCGTTGGGGTCCAATCTCACATTTTCAACTTTAGCAAAAAAATGATTTTTTTGAGTTTTGGTATAAACACATGATACCGGTATCATGCGTTGGGTCCAATCTCACATTTTCAACTTTGGCAAAAAAATTTTTTTTTTTTGAGTTTTGGTATAAACACATGATACCGGTATCATGCGTTGGGGTCCAATCTCACATTTTCAACTTTAGCAAAAAAAATGATTTTTTTGAGTTTTGGTATAAACACATGATACCGGTATCATGCATTGGGGTCCAATCTCACATTTTCAACTTTAGCAAAAAAAATGATTTTTTTGAGTTTTGGTATAAACACATGATACCGGTATCATGCGTTGGGGTCCAATCTCACATTTTCAACTTTAGCAAAAAAAATGATTATTTTGAGTTTTGGTATAAACACATGATACCGGTATCATGCGTTGGGGTCCAATCTTACATTTTCCACTTTAGAAAAAATTTTTTTTTTTTTTTGAGTTTTGGTATAAACACATGATACCGGTATCATGCGTTTGGGTCCAATCTCACATTCTCAACTTTAGCAAAAAAATTGAATTTTTTGAGTTTTGGTATAAACACATGATACCGGTATCATGCGTTGGGGTCCAATCTCACATTTTCAACTTTAGCAAAAAAAATAATTTTTTTGAGTTTTGGTATAAACACATGATACCGGTATCATGCGTTGGGGTCCAATCTCACATTTTCAACTTTGGCAAAAAAATTTTTTTTTTTTGAGTTTTGGTATAAACACATGTTACCGGTATCATGCGTTTGGGTCCAATCTCACATTTTCAACTTTAGCAACAAAAAATTTTTTTTTGAGTTTTGGTATAAACACATGATACCGGTATCATGCGTTTGGGTCCAATCTAACTTTCTCAACTTTAGCAAAAAAAATGATTTTTTTGAGTTTTGGTATAAACACATGATACCGGTATCATGCGTTGGGGTCCAATCTCACATTTCTCAAAAAAAAAAAAATTTATTTTTTGAGTTTTGGTATAAACACATGATACCGGTATCATGCGTTGGGGTCCAATCTCACATTTTCCACTTTGGCAAAAAAATTTTTTTTTTTTTGAGTTTTGGTATAAACACATGATACCGGTATCATGCGTTTGGGTCCAATCTCACATTCTCAACTTTAGCAAAAAAATTGATTTTTTTGAGTTTTGGTATAAACACATGATACCGGTATCATGCGTTGGGGTCCAATCTCACATTTTCAACTTTAGCAAAAAAAATGATTTTTTTGAGTTTTGGTATAAACACATGATACCGGTATCATGCATTGGGGTCCAATCTCACATTTTCAACTTTAGCAAAAAAATTGATTTTTTTGAGTTTCGGTATAAACACATGATACCGGCATCATGCGTTGGGGTCCAATCTCACATTTTCAACTTAAGCAAAAAAAATGATTTTTTTGAGTTTTGGTATAAACACATGATATCATGCGTTGGGGTCCAATCTCACATTTTCAACTTTAGCAAAAAAAATGATTTTTTTGAGTTTTGGTATAAACACATGATACCGGTATCATGCGTTTGGGTCCAATCTCACATTCTCAACTTTAGCAAAAAAATTGATTTTTTTGAGTTTTGGTATAAACACATGATACCGGTATCATGCATTGGGGTCCAATCTCACATTTTCAACTTTAGCAAAAAAAATGATTTTTTTGAGTTTTGGTATAAACACATGATACCGGTATCATGCGTTGGGGTCCAATCTCACATTCTCAACTTTAGCAAAAAAATTGATTTTTTTGAGTTTTGGTATAAACACATGATACCGGTATCATGCGTTGGGGTCCAATCTCACATTTTCCACTTTAGCAAAAAAATTGATTTTTTTGAGTTTTGGTATAAACACATGATACCGGTATCATGCGTTGGGGTCCAATCTCACATTCTCAACTTTAGCAAAAAAATTGATTTTTTTGAGTTTTGGTATAAACACATGATACCGGTATCATGCGTTGGGGTCCAATCTCACATTTTCAACTTTAGCAAAAAAAATGATTTTTTTGAGTTTTGGTATAAACACATGATACCGGTATCATGCGTTGGGGTCCAATCTCACATTTTCAACTTTAGCCAAAAAAATGATTTTTTTGAGTTTTGGAATAAACACATGATACCGGTATCATGCGTTGGGGTCCAATCTCACATTTTCCACTTTGGCAAAATTTTTTTTTTTTTGAGTTTTGGTATAAACACATGATACCGGTATCATGCGTTGGGGTCCAATCTCACATTTTCAACTTTGGCAAAAAATTTTTTTTTTTTTTGAGTTTTGGTATAAACACATGATACCCGGTATCATGCGTTTGGGTCCAATCTAACTTTCTCAACTTTAGCAAAAAAATTGATTTTTTTGAGTTTTGGTATAAACACATGATACCGGTATCATGCGTTGGGGTCCAATCTCACATTCTCAACTTTAGCAAAAAAATTGATTTTTTTGAGTTTTGGTATCAATTTTGGGGTCCAATCTCACATTTTTCACTTTGGCAAAAAAATTTTTTTTTTTTGAGTTTTGGTATAAACACATGATACCGGTATCATGCGTTGGGGTCCAATCTCACATTTTCAACTTAAGCAAAAAAATTGATTTTTTTGAGTTTTGGTATAAACACATGTTTTGGTATAAACACATGATACCGGTATCATGCGTTGGGGTCCAATCTCACATTTTCCACTTTGGCAAAAAAATTTTTTTTTTTTTGAGTTTTGGTATAAACACATGATACCGGTATCATGCGTTGGGGTCCAATCTCACATTTTCAACTTTAGCAAAAAAAATGATTTTTTTGAGTTTTGGTATAAACACATGATACCGGTATCATGCGTTGGGGTCCAATCTCACATTTTCAACTTTAGCCAAAAAAATGATTTTTTTGAGTTTTGGAATAAACACATGATACCGGTATCATGCGTTGGGGTCCAATCTCACATTTTCCACTTTGGCAAAAATTTTTTTTTTTTTTGAGTTTTGGTATAAACACATGATACCGGTATCATGCGTTTGGGTCCAATCTCACATTTTCAACTTTAGCAAAAAAAATTTTTTTTTTGAGTTTTGGTATAAACACATGATACCGGTATCATGCGTTGGGATCCAATCTCACATTTTCAACTTTAGCAAAAAAAATTTTTTTTTTGAGTTTTGGTATAAACACATGATACCGGTATCATGCGTTGGGGTCCAATCTCACATTTTCAACTTTAGCAAAAAAAATGATTTTTTTTGAGTTTTGGTATAAACACATGATACCGGTATCATGCGTTGGGGTCCAATCTCACATTTTCAACTTTGGCAAAAAAATTTTTTTTTTTTTGAGTTTTGGTATAAACACATGATACCGGTATCATGCGTTGGGGTCCAATCTCACATTTTCAACTTTAGCAAAAAAAATGATTTTTTTGAGTTTTGGTATAAACACATGATACCGGTATCATGCATTGGGGTCCAATCTCACATTTTCAACTTTAGCAAAAAAAATGATTTTTTTGAGTTTTGGTATAAACACATGATACCGGTATCATGCGTTGGGGTCCAATCTCACATTTTCAACTTTAGCAAAAAAAATGATTATTTTGAGTTTTGGTATAAACACATGATACCGGTATCATGCGTTGGGGTCCAATCTTACATTTTCCACTTTAGAAAAAATTTTTTTTTTTTTTTGAGTTTTGGTATAAACACATGATACCGGTATCATGCGTTTGGGTCCAATCTCACATTCTCAACTTTAGCAAAAAAATTGAATTTTTTGAGTTTTGGTATAAACACATGATACCGGTATCATGCGTTGGGGTCCAATCTCACATTTTCAACTTTAGCAAAAAAAATAATTTTTTTGAGTTTTGGTATAAACACATGATACCGGTATCATGCGTTGGGGTCCAATCTCACATTTTCAACTTTGGCAAAAAAATTTTTTTTTTTTTGAGTTTTGGTATAAACACATGTTACCGGTATCATGCGTTTGGGTCCAATCTCACATTTTCAACTTTAGCAACAAAAAATTTTTTTTTGAGTTTTGGTATAAACACATGATACCGGTATCATGCGTTTGGGTCCAATCTAACTTTCTCAACTTTAGCAAAAAAAATGATTTTTTTGAGTTTTGGTATAAACACATGATACCGGTATCATGCGTTGGGGTCCAATCTCACATTTCTCAAAAAAAAAAAAAATTTATTTTTTTGAGTTTTGGTATAAACACATGATACCGGTATCATGCGTTGGGGTCCAATCTCACATTTTCCACTTTGGCAAAAAAATTGATTTTTTTGAGTTTCGGTATAAACACATGATACCGGCATCATGCGTTGGGGTCCAATCTCACATTTTCAACTTAAGCAAAAAAAATGATTTTTTTGAGTTTTGGTATAAACACATGATACCGGTATCATGCGTTGGGGTCCAATCTCACATTTTCAACTTTAGCAAAAAAAATGATTTTTTTGAGTTTTGGTATAAACACATGATACCGGTATCATGCGTTGGGGTCCAATCTCACATTTTCAACTTTAGCAAAAAAAAATTTTTTTTTGAGTTTTGGTATAAACACATGATACCGGTATCATGCGTTGGGGTCCAATCTCACATTTTCCACTTGGGCAAAAATTTTTTTTTTTTTGAGTTTTGGTATAAACACATGATACCGGTATCATGCGTTTGGGTCCAATCTCACATTCTCAACTTTAGCAAAAAAATTGATTTTTTTGAGTTTTGGTATAAACACATGATACCGGTATCATGCGTTGGGGTCCAATCTCACATTTTCAACTTTAGCAAAAAAAATGATTTTTTTGAGTTTTGGTATAAACACATGATACCGGTATCATGCATTGGGGTCCAATCTCACATTTTCAACTTTAGCAAAAAAATTGATTTTTTTGAGTTTCGGTATAAACACATGATACCGGCATCATGCGTTGGGGTCCAATCTCACATTTTCAACTTAAGCAAAAAAAATGATTTTTTTGAGTTTTGGTATAAACACATGATACCGGTATCATGCGTTGGGGTCCAATCTCACATTTTCAACTTTAGCAAAAAAAATGATTTTTTTGAGTTTTGGTATAAACACATGATACCGGTATCATGCGTTGGGGTCCAATCTCACATTTTCAACTTTAGCAAAAAAAAATTTTTTTTTGAGTTTTGGTATAAACACATGATACCGGTATCATGCGTTGGGGTCCAATCTCACATTTTCCACTTGGGCAAAAATTTTTTTTTTTTTGAGTTTTGGTATAAACACATGATACCGGTATCATGCGTTTGGGTCCATTCTCACATTTTCAACTTTAGCAAAAAAAAATTTTTTTTTGAGTTTTGGTATAAACACATGATACCGGGGTATCATGCGTTTGGGTCCAATCTCACATTCTCAACTTTAGCAAAAAAATTGAATTTTTTGAGTTTTGGTATAAACACATGATACCGGTATCATGCGTTGGGGTCCAATCTCACATTTTCAACTTCAGCAAAAAAAGTGATTTTTTTGAGTTTTGGTATAAAGACATGATACCGGTATCATGCGTTGGGGTCCAATCTCACATTTTCAACTTTAGCAAAAAAAATGATTTTTTTGAGTTTTGGTATAAACACATGATACCAGTATCATGCGTTGGGGTCCAATCTCACATTTTCAACTTTGGCAAAAAAATTTTTTTTTTTTTGAGTTTTGGTATAAACACATGATACCGGTATCATGCGTTTGGGTCCAATCTCACATTTTCAACTTTAGCAACAAAAAATTTTTTTTTGAGTTTTGGTATAAACACATGATACCGGTATCATGCGTTTGGGTCCAATCTAACTTTCTCAACTTTAGCAAAAAAATTGATTTTTTTGAGTTTTGGTATAAACACATGATACCGGTATCATGCGTTGGGGTCCAATCTCACATTCTCAACTTTAGCAAAAAAATTGATTTTTTTGAGTTTTGGTATAAACACATGATACCGGTATCATGCGTTTGGGTCCAATCTCACATTCTCAACTTTAGCAAAAAAATTGATTTTTTTGAGTTTTGGTATAAACACATGATACCGGTATCATGCATTGGGGTCCAATCTCACATTTTCAACTTTAGCAAAAAAAATGATTTTTTTGAGTTTTGGTATAAACACATGATACCGGTATCATGCGTTGGGGTCCAATCTCACATTCTCAACTTTAGCAAAAAAATTGATTTTTTTGAGTTTTGGTATAAACACATGATACCGGTATCATGCGTTGGGGTCCAATCTCACATTTTCCACTTTAGCAAAAAAATTGATTTTTTTGAGTTTTGGTATAAACACATGATACCGGTATCATGCGTTGGGGTCCAATCTCACATTCTCAACTTTAGCAAAAAAATTGATTTTTTTGAGTTTTGGTATAAACACATGATACCGGTATCATGCGTTGGGGTCCAATCTCACATTTTCAACTTTAGCAAAAAAAATGATTTTTTTGAGTTTTGGTATAAACACATGATACCGGTATCATGCGTTGGGGTCCAATCTCACATTTTCAACTTTAGCCAAAAAAATGATTTTTTTGAGTTTTGGAATAAACACATGATACCGGTATCATGCGTTGGGGTCCAATCTCACATTTTCCACTTTGGCAAAATTTTTTTTTTTTTTTGAGTTTTGGTATAAACACATGATACCGGTATCATGCGTTGGGGTCCAATCTCACATTTTCAACTTTGGCAAAAAATTTTTTTTTTTTTTGAGTTTTGGTATAAACACATGATACCCGGTATCATGCGTTTGGGTCCAATCTAACTTTCTCAACTTTAGCAAAAAAATTGATTTTTTTGAGTTTTGGTATAAACACATGATACCGGTATCATGCGTTGGGGTCCAATCTCACATTCTCAACTTTAGCAAAAAAATTGATTTTTTTGAGTTTTGGTATCAATTTTGGGGTCCAATCTCACATTTTTCACTTTGGCAAAAAAATTTTTTTTTTTTTGAGTTTTGGTATAAACACATGATACCGGTATCATGCGTTGGGGTCCAATCTCACATTTTCAACTTAAGCAAAAAAATTGATTTTTTTGAGTTTTGGTATAAACACATGTTTTGGTATAAACACATGATACCGGTATCATGCGTTGGGGTCCAATCTCACATTTTCCACTTTGGCAAAAAAATTTTTTTTTTTTGAGTTTTGGTATAAACACATGATACCGGTATCATGCGTTGGGGTCCAATCTCACATTTTCAACTTTAGCAAAAAAAATGATTTTTTTGAGTTTTGGTATAAACACATGATACCGGTATCATGCGTTGGGGTCCAATCTCACATTTTCAACTTTAGCCAAAAAAATGATTTTTTTGAGTTTTGGAATAAACACATGATACCGGTATCATGCGTTGGGGTCCAATCTCACATTTTCCACTTTGGCAAAAATTTTTTTTTTTTTTGAGTTTTGGTATAAACACATGATACCGGTATCATGCGCTGGGGTCCAATCTCACATTTTCAACTTTAGCAAAAAAAATGATTTTTTTGAGTTTTGGTATAAACACATGATACCGGTATCATGCGTTGGGGTCCAATCTCACATTTTCCACTTTGGCAAAAATTTTTTTTTTTTGAGTTTTGGTATAAACACATGATACCGGTATCATGCGTTTGGGTCCAATCTCACATTTTCAACTTTAGCAAAAAAAATTTTTTTTTTGAGTTTTGGTATAAACACATGATACCGGTATCATGCGTTGGGATCCAATCTCACATTTTCAACTTTAGCAAAAAAAATTTTTTTTTTGAGTTTTGGTATAAACACATGATACCGGTATCATGCGTTGGGGTCCAATCTCACATTTTCAACTTTAGCAAAAAAAATGATTTTTTTGAGTTTTGGTATAAACACATGATACCGGTATCATGCGTTGGGGTCCAATCTCACATTTTCAACTTTGGCAAAAAAATTTTTTTTTTTTTGAGTTTTGGTATAAACACATGATACCGGTATCATGCGTTGGGGTCCAATCTCACATTTTCAACTTTAGCAAAAAAAATGATTTTTTTGAGTTTTGGTATAAACACATGATACCGGTATCATGCATTGGGGTCCAATCTCACATTTTCAACTTTAGCAAAAAAAATGATTTTTTTGAGTTTTGGTATAAACACATGATACCGGTATCATGCGTTGGGGTCCAATCTCACATTTTCAACTTTAGCAAAAAAAATGATTATTTTGAGTTTTGGTATAAACACATGATACCGGTATCATGCGTTGGGGTCCAATCTTACATTTTCCACTTTAGAAAAAATTTTTTTTTTTTTTTGAGTTTTGGTATAAACACATGATACCGGTATCATGCGTTTGGGTCCAATCTCACATTCTCAACTTTAGCAAAAAAATTGAATTTTTTGAGTTTTGGTATAAACACATGATACCGGTATCATGCGTTGGGGTCCAATCTCACATTTTCAACTTTAGCAAAAAAAATAATTTTTTTGAGTTTTGGTATAAACACATGATACCGGTATCATGCGTTGGGGTCCAATCTCACATTTTCAACTTTGGCAAAAAAATTTTTTTTTTTTGAGTTTTGGTATAAACACATGTTACCGGTATCATGCGTTTGGGTCCAATCTCACATTTTCAACTTTAGCAACAAAAAATTTTTTTTTGAGTTTTGGTATAAACACATGATACCGGTATCATGCGTTTGGGTCCAATCTAACTTTCTCAACTTTAGCAAAAAAAATGATTTTTTTGAGTTTTGGTATAAACACATGATACCGGTATCATGCGTTGGGGTCCAATCTCACATTTCTCAAAAAAAAAAAAAATTGATTTTTTTGAGTTTTGGTATAAACACATGATACCGGTATCATGCGTTGGGGTCCAATCTCACATTTTCCACTTTGGCAAAAAAATTTTTTTTTTTTTGAGTTTTGGTATAAACACATGATACCGGTATCATGCGTTTGGGTCCAATCTCACATTCTCAACTTTAGCAAAAAAATTGATTTTTTTGAGTTTTGGTATAAACACATGATACCGGTATCATGCGTTGGGGTCCAATCTCACATTTTCAACTTTAGCAAAAAAAATGATTTTTTTGAGTTTTGGTATAAACACATGATACCGGTATCATGCATTGGGGTCCAATCTCACATTTTCAACTTTAGCAAAAAAATTGATTTTTTTGAGTTTCGGTATAAACACATGATACCGGCATCATGCGTTGGGGTCCAATCTCACATTTTCAACTTAAGCAAAAAAAATGATTTTTTTGAGTTTTGGTATAAACACATGATACCGGTATCATGCGTTGGGGTCCAATCTCACATTTTCAACTTTAGCAAAAAAAATGATTTTTTTGAGTTTTGGTATAAACACATGATACCGGTATCATGCGTTGGGGTCCAATCTCACATTTTCAACTTTAGCAAAAAAAAATTTTTTTTTGAGTTTTGGTATAAACACATGATACCGGTATCATGCGTTGGGGTCCAATCTCACATTTTCCACTTTGGCAAAAATTTTTTTTTTTCGAGTTTTGGTATAAACACATGATACCGGTATCATGCGTTTGGGTCCAATCTCACATTTTCAACTTTAGCAAAAAAAATTTTTTTTTTGAGTTTTTTTTTTGAGTTTTGGTATTTTGAGTTTTGGTTGGGGTCCAATCTCACATTTTCAACTTTAGCAAAAAAAATGATTTTTTTGAGTTTTGGTATAAACACATGATACCGGTATCATGCGTTGGGGTCCAATCTCACATTTTCCACTTGGGCAAAAATTTTTTTTTTTTTGAGTTTTGGTATAAACACATGATACCGGTATCATGCGTTTGGGTCCATTCTCACATTTTCAACTTTAGCAAAAAAAAATTTTTTTTTGAGTTTTGGTATAAACACATGATACCGGTATCATGCGTTTGGGTCCAATCTCACATTCTCAACTTTAGCAAAAAAATTGAATTTTTTGAGTTTTGGTATAAACACATGATACCGGTATCATGCGTTGGGGTCCAATCTCACATTTTCAACTTTAGCAAAAAAATGATTTTTTTGAGTTTTGGTATAAACACATGATACCGGTATCATGCGTTGGGGTCCAATCTCACATTTTCAACTTTAGCAAAAAAAATGATTTTTTTGAGTTTTGGTATAAACACATGATACCAGTATCATGCGTTGGGGTCCAATCTCACATTTTCAACTTTAGCAAAAAAAATGATTTTTTTGAGTTTTGGTATAAACACATGATACCGGTATCATGCGTTGGGGTCCAATCTCACATTTTCCACTTGGGCAAAAATTTTTTTTTTTTTGAGTTTTGGTATAAACACATGATACCGGTATCATGCGTTTGGGTCCATTCTCACATTTTCAACTTTAGCAAAAAAAAATTTTTTTTTGAGTTTTGGTATAAACACATGATACCGGGGTATCATGCGTTTGGGTCCAATCTCACATTCTCAACTTTAGCAAAAAAATTGAATTTTTTGAGTTTTGGTATAAACACATGATACCGGTATCATGCGTTGGGGTCCAATCTCACATTTTCAACTTTAGCAAAAAAAATGATTTTTTTGAGTTTTGGTATAAAGACATGATACCGGTATCATGCGTTGGGGTCCAATCTCACATTTTCAACTTTAGCAAAAAAAATGATTTTTTTGAGTTTTGGTATAAACACATGATACCAGTATCATGCGTTGGGGTCCAATCTCACATTTTCAACTTTGGCAAAAAAATTTTTTTTTTTTTGAGTTTTGGTATAAACACATGATACCGGTATCATGCGTTTGGGTCCAATCTCACATTTTCAACTTTAGCAACAAAAAATTTTTTTTTGAGTTTTGGTATAAACACATGATACCGGTATCATGCGTTTGGGTCCAATCTAACTTTCTCAACTTTAGCAAAAAAATTGATTTTTTTGAGTTTTGGTATAAACACATGATACCGGTATCATGCGTTGGGGTCCAATCTCACATTCTCAACTTTAGCAAAAAAATTGATTTTTTTGAGTTTTGGTATAAACACATGATACCGGTATCATGCGTTTGGGTCCAATCTCACATTCTCAACTTTAGCAAAAAAATTGATTTTTTTGAGTTTTGGTATAAACACATGATACCGGTATCATGCATTGGGGTCCAATCTCACATTTTCAACTTTAGCAAAAAAAATGATTTTTTTGAGTTTTGGTATAAACACATGATACCGGTATCATGCGTTTGGGTCCAATCTCACATTCTCAACTTTAGCAAAAAAATTGAATTTTTTGAGTTTTGTTATAAACACATGATACCGGTATCATGCGTTGGGGTCCAATCTCACATTTTCAACTTTAGCAAAAAAAATGATTTTTTTGAGTTTTGGTATAAACACATGATACCGGTATCATGCATTGGGGTCCAATCTCACATTTTCAACTTTAGCAAAAAAAATGATTTTTTTGAGTTTTGGTATAAACACATGATACCGGTATCATGCGTTGGGGTCCAATCTCACATTTTCAACTTTAGCAAAAAAAATGATTTTTTTTGAGTTTTGGAATAAACACATGATACCGGTATCATGCGTTGGGGTCCAATCTCACATTTTCAACTTAAGCAAAAAAATTGATTTTTTTGAGTTTTGGTATAAACACATGATACCGGTATCATGCGTTGGGGTCCAATCTCACATTTTCAACTTTAGCAAAAAAAATGATTATTTTGAGTTTTGGTATAAACACATGATACCGGTATATTGCGTTGGGGTCCAATCTTACATTTTCCACTTTAGAGAAAAATTTTTTTTTTTTTGAGTTTTGGTATAAACACATGATACCGGTATCATGCGTTTGGGTCCAATCTCACATTCTCAACTTTAGCAAAAAAATTGAATTTTTTGAGTTTTGGTATAAACACATGATACCGGTATCATGCGTTGGGGTCCAATCTCACATTTTCAACTTTAGCAAAAAAAATGATTTTTTTGAGTTTTGGTATAAACACATGATACCGGTATCATGCGTTTGGGTCCAATCTCACATTTTCAACTTTAGCAAAAAAAATGATTTTTTTGAGTTTTGGTATAAACACATGACATGATATCATGCGTTGGGGTCCAATCTCACATTTTCCACTTTGGCAAAAAAATTTTTTTTTTTTTTTAATTTTGGTATAAACACATGATACCGGTATCATGCGTTTGGGTCCAATCTCACATTTTCAACTTTGGCAAAAAAAAATTTTTTTTTGAGTTTTGGTATAAACACATGATACCTGTATCATGCGTTTGGGTCCAATCCCACATTTTCAACTTTAGCAAAAACAATTGATTACATTTTCCACTTTAGCAAAAAAATTTTTTTTTTTGAGTTTTGGTATAAACACATGATACCGGTATCATGCTTTTGGGTCCAATCTCACATTTTCAACTTTAGCAAAAAAAAATTTTTTTTTGAGTTTTGGTATAAACACATGATACCTGTATCATGCGTTTGGGTCCAATCTCACTTTCTCAACTTTAGCAAAAAAATGATTTTTTTTTAGTTTTGGTATAAACACATGATACCGGTATCATGCGTTGGGGTTCAATCTCACATTTTCAACTATAACAAAAAAAAATTTTTTTTCGAGTTTCGGTATAAACACATGATACCGGTATCATGCGTTGGGGTCCAATCTCACATTTACAACTTTAGCAAAAAAAATGATTTTTTTGAGTTTTGGTATAATTGATTTTTTTGAGTTTTGGTATAAACACATGATACCAGTATCATGCGTTTGGGTCCAATCCCACATTTTCAACTTTAGCAAAAAAAATGATTTTTTTGAGTTTTGGTATAATTGATTTTTTTGAGTTTTGGTATAAACACATGATACCAGTATCATGCGTTTGGGTCCAATCCCACATTTTCAACTTTAGCAAAAAAAATTGATTACATTTTCCACTTTAGCAAAAAAATTTTTTTTTTTTGAGTTTTGGTATAAACACATGATACCGGTATCATGCTTTTGGGTCCAATCTCACATTTTCAACTTTAGCAAAAAAAATTTTTTTTTTGAGTTTTGGTATAAACAAATCATACCGGTATCATGCGTTGGGGTCCAATCTCACATTCTCAACTTTAGCAAAAAAATTGATTTTTTTGAGTTTTGGTATAATTGATTTTTTTGAGTTTTGGTATAAACACATGATACCGGTATCATGCATTGGGGTCCAATCTCACATTTTCAACTTTAGCAAAAAAATGATTTTTTTGAGTTTTGGTATAAACACATGATACCTGTATCATACGTTGGGGTCCAATCTCACATTTATATCAATCGGAAAGGAAACTTTTATGACACAATTCAAAGTAAATCTCCAATACTGTTACCACTCACTTATTACTTGACAGAACACAAGTTTGGGGATTTACAACAGAACAATGTGCAGAATCCTACCTATTATGCCTATAACATGTTTACATACATATAACATGTGTTTACTGTGATCCTACTCACTTTAGTTCACCCTTAAAAAATCCATAAATAATATAAATGAATATTAACATAACATTTCCACGAGTAATAGATTTAATTCAATAAAAGCACACATAGCGCCGTGCAAAGAAAAAGACATATTGCACAGTTACCGCTAAACGTTCAACAGCAGGACGTTTGAACCATGTGTTGTTATTGAGCCATACAAGACAATAGTATTGCACAAAAATTAGCAGTACAAGCGTAAAGTATTCGGAATGAAGCAAAAATGGAATCTCTTGTATTGTTGTGAGCTAGGCAAGTAAAAGAAGCTGAGTGTTTATGGTGTTTGTCATCCAAAGGAAGACAGGCAGATAACTGCTGTGTTGGTTGTGTCCTGGTACATTATGTAATCAAAGTAAAAAAGGGCAAAAAAACTACAAATTTTTAGTGTTGACCGTTAATTTCTAAAAGTTGTGGCATCACTGTCTAATGATGTCATTGATCCTGGGCGTGTGCTTCCCAATGAAGCTGCATCAATTAGTGATGTGGTTGGGAAGAGACGATACCAACCAATGGTGTTCTGACTAAGGTCAAGGTTTTCTAACCTAACTTGTACAACACCCATGAATGCCTTGTGATCCATGCGACCATAATCACCCCAAACAATCACCTAAGAAAGAATGAATAAATTTAACTTTTCTATCCTCGCGTGATGCAACGACAGTGGTTTTACAACTTGGGTGTTGCTTCATACATCCTATGCCCGCTTATGAGTTACCACGTTTGTAACTTCGTAGTTGAGCAAATGAAATGAAACTTGTAACCATTGTAGGCATGCAAGACACTTGGTGTTAATTTCTTTAACCCAGTAGTCACAAAGTTACATGTAAAACTTCTGTTGCATGAAATATAACCTGTGTTATAACTTCTTAGGATGAAAATTGTGTAAACTGTGTTGCCTGTTACATTTTCAGGGTTGCCAGACAACTTACTTGGACAGTGTGACCGTATTGAGTTGGATCAAAATTCATAGTTTGGTGAAACACTGGATCGAGTGTTCTGCGAGCTATTTTAGTTTTCTTCTTTGAAATGCACTGCATACCAAACATGAGGTACACTTTCACATAAGGAGCTGAAAAAATAAAAAATAAATAAAGTGAATTCCAAACAAACTATTAAGAGATGAACAAAATCAACATGCCTACTAACAAGTATGTAACTTTAAGAGGATTTTTGTTTTTTTTGTGTGGTTTCTTTTTTGTGTGGCTGACAATTTAAACAACCCCTGACCACTTTGTAATAGAAAGACTTGTGTTTTCCCCAAGAACACACCCCCCCCCCCCCTATTTTTATAAATAAGCCATATTTATAGCAATAGTCTTATATGCCAAACCTGGATGACAGGGACGTGCAGTCCTAGCCTAGAAATTTCTGCACTGCATTAATCAGTGAACAGTAGAACCAATTCGTTAGATTTGTTTCGTAGAAATGCATGTCTAACTATCCCTGCCTCCTCTGCATTTCAAAAAGTTTGGCACCTATGCTTACAATGCATAAGATAGAAATAAACCAACAAATACCTGGAAGCACTTTAGTGTTTGCTTTTGGAACAAGATTCCTCGCTCTTATAACTTGGACTTCCAGTTGACCTCGTGTTTCATAAAAACTCAACTGGAAAAAATATTTTCAATAAAAAATCATAATAATCGCCCACAAAGTTATATACACGGTAATTTGTAAGCGGGCATAAGGTGTATAAAACAGAACACCCATGTTATAACGACTGGCGTTGCCGACTATTATTAGGGTAAATAAGTTACATTCACATTCACCTCAAGATCGCCCAATGAGCTTGCAGCGAGTGTTTGTCGTCCAACCACCTGACCAGGTCCGAGGCCACCAACAAAATCTTGCAGAGTTTTTCCCACAGTTCTATAGTAAAGAATGAAATCAAATTGCTTTAAACTAATGCATATTTCCTATCTCTGTCTATTATGAATATCAAAAAATACCTTCCAATATTTTAGGACAAAAATAAAACGTTTAAAATATGTTTCTTTTGTATTAAAAATATCATGGAAGCAAAGTATTAAATAAATGAAAAAAAAATCCCTGAAAAAATCAGTTTGAATGAATTTAAAAACAGGCATAACAGTAATACCTATTTAACACCTAAAAACCAATAATAATAAAATTGTTTTCGGCAAAAAAAAAAAAGAAAACCTATCCAACAATAATCCAGAAAATACTTACCATAATAATAAAAATAAATTACATTTTGTCAAAAAAACAACAAAAACTGTAAAATCGTAGCAAACTTACGATGATCCTTCAGAGACGAGACTTGGAAGCGATCCGGATGCAGATCCTCTGCTTCCTTCTCTACTCAACTCAGGTTGGACACCAAACTCTGAGCTCCGAGTAGAATTACTCAACTTTTGGTCGCTCTCTGAGAAAAAATTATTTTAATATCTTAATATTTTTTTGTAAAATATTTATTTAGGTATGCGCTTCTTTTGAAGGCTGATTGTTGCAAACAAGTTAATAAAAACACAACTATAAAACAATGCAACGAATGTTGAATGTCCTTGAACAATGAAAATAAACACTGTCATACAATCCACATACTTACTTATTTGCGTACTGCTTTGGCTTCTACTCCTTATACCAACCAAGTTGCTCAACTTTCCTTTTTTCTTGTCCGGTTTCTCTGTTGATTGTGCCCTGGTGCGCGAGGATGGGCGTGGCGTGGGTGTGGTCTTACGTGGTGTGTTTGGTGACTGTGGAAAAATAATGATCATTGTTTTAACATAATCATGATACAAGTAACAGTCACACCTTTTATCCAAAGCATGATTATTTTCCGATTTATCCATAAGTGTGTTTTAACAACTATTGTTTTACAATTACTATCGTCTTTTTGCTTTTGTCAACTCGCTTGTTCCTTAATATTGTGACCGAAGAGACGAAATAAATTTCATTTATTTATTCAAGTTTATAAAGTTTGTTGTTCTATTCTATTTGTAGATGTTCTTGTTATAAAACTTATGATACAGATTTGGCCCATTACCCAAACACCCAGATAAATTCAATATTTAGAACAGAGTATGCCTGTTTTATTTCTGTTCCAAAATCTAATCCAGGTAACCAAATTTATTAATATTACCTTATTTCGTTCATGCAGATTTGCACCAAGGCTGACACTTTTCGATAATTTTTCTGCTACTTGAGGAGTTTGGTTGTTTTGTTGGTTTGCGCTGAAGTCAAAAATTGAAATATTACTTTTTTACAAAGAAGTTCTTTAAAAAAAGGTTGGTAATCTTATTCTTTAACTTTCTATAAGAGGACCTATAATTTAGACCAATTTTATTTTAGACCAACTTTGGCTTATTACCACAACACCCAGACAGCTTATGTATGTTGTTTATGCAACGACTGTTTTAGAGTGATACAACATTATGACATCATAACCACCTTATTCTCTGTGATTGTGACATCACAGTAGGACTATCGACTTCCTCGGTACGAGGTGGTGGATTCGCTTCAGCGCTTAGCTGCTCATCCAAGTGTGACGAATCGATCGATACGGTTGACTGAGCCCCGGAACTTGAACGGCGAGTACGAGGGGAAGAACCAACGTACTGTAAGAATTTGTTTATTAGGATTTTAACAAAAAAATCAAGTAAATTACAGTTTTTTTGATTTATTTGAATTTGAACAAATAAACAAAATCCCTTGATCTTTTATGCCTAATTTTTCGGAGACAAATGCCTCACAAGAATAGTTGCTTAAAAGTTATATACAATTCTTGCACAGGCTTCTCTAGTTTTTTGTTTTGCAAAAACGGGGTGTCATTGTGAAAACACAGTTACTCTAAAAGTTGTTAAACATAGTGAACTTTTTTCAAGACTTTACTCCCAAGTATGCGTGTGACATATTAGCAGCGGTATTTAACATTAACTGTTCACCTTGAAGTTATGATGCATTGAATTTTCCTCGTGGCCATGAAATGATTCTTTAGAATAAGAAGTTGTAGGTTGGTAATGATGGTGTGATCGTGGTGTTGTTGTTGTGTGGTGTTGAGGTGTACGAACATCACCAAGATATTGCTCTGTAAGGTTTAGCATAAGTATATATAAGGTTTAGCATAAGTGCGTTTTTAACATAGTACGTTTAACTTAGAAGTATCATAGATTTTTTTTGGTTTATTTTATTTGAATATGGTTGGGTCTTTTAACACTTTCGGCGCCAATCTACGTATATATACGTTTAAGTAACAATGGTTCGCGGTGCCATCACACGTATATATACGTTTTACCATTTTTTCATTGTTACGAGTGCCGCGTTGCATTTAAACTAATAGTAAACCACGTATATATACGTACGGTCGATATAGGCTGCATTGAGACTAAATGCGAACGTTTGCTTTGAGATTACGTTATTTTTGACCAATTAGCTTGTGATCCTGCGATCAGCTGTTTCTGACGATTTCAAGTATATTTTACGCAATATTACTAGTTTACAATGTTTTCACTGCTGGAATAATTACGGATAATGGTTCAAACTTCAATGATTTAGTGTCTGATCATTACAATTATGATGTTGTGAAGTTTTGTTTTGTCCAATTCTTATTGTTACGGCTCTGAAGAAAAGTCAAGTTATGGATACATTGGTAGTGATGTTATACGTCCACACAAACGGAAAAACATGGATATGTCACTGTTTCTTGGATTCCTGTTGCTTACTGTTGTATAATTTGCAACTTTCAATTGTAATTCATGGCTTATTTAAAATTTAATAAAATCCAAAATTCGTGCGGCACCCAGTGTCCGATTGTTCAAATTAGTGCGGCGCCGAAAGTGTTAAAGTAATAAATATTGTTGCTTGTTGGTCTAAGTACGATAGTCTGTTGAAGGACTTTTAAGTCAGAATTCACACAGAACTGAGTTATAAGAAGTCACAAATGATCTAACTGGACAAAAGCATGAGGCGTATAAAGACACCGTGTGGTGTTTGGTATATAGGCACACTTATATAGGATCAAACAGAAAATTAGTTAAGTTTCAAGTGAAGAGAACAATGAGTCCACAGTTTACCTGTCTTGGACGTCCTCATATTTTGGGGGGCTGAGGGTAATACCCTTCTTCCCCCTGGGTAATCCTTGTGGGTTCTTCCCATGTGGTTTATGGAAGATACCGACGAAGATGGGGAAGTCCCGAGACGACGAGACGGGGAATTCCCTCTCCTTCTGGGTGAATGTCGGCGGGGTGAAGGGGAATTCCCGACCCTGTGGGTCAACGAGGGGTCCACACGATGTCGGGCGAGAGCGGGGGAGTTGTGGTGGGTAAGGTGGGGGTCGGATTCGTGGTAGTGTCTGTGGGTAAGTTGAATTAAATGTTGCTTATCTTAATGTTGAATTGTTGATTTAAATGTTGGATTTGCTGCGATGAAAACGTTAACGGACAGAAAATAAGTCCAACCAATTGTATAGTGTCAGTCTCTTATTCAAATTCTGTTTGTTGCAAATGATGATATACTGGTATAGTTACAGCCCTTATAGAATAAATTAGATTTAACCCAATATACCATTCACTCAAATATAAAAAGCAAAAACTTTTAAACCTGAAATTTAAAATTTATCTAAAAATAAATTACCAAAAACTGTTTTTTAATAAAAACGAACCCGAAATCTGCTTCACTCGCCACTCGACGGCGCCCTTTCACCACTTGGTGGGGTTCTGGAACGTAATCATAGTGAGAGATTGAGTGGGAAACGGAGTGGTTCACCGTGTCTTCCTCCATCACAAGATTAAACCACTGGGTGGTGTCATCGAGTCGCGTCATTCCGAGGTCGATAAAAATCTAAAAAATCGGTTTTATTTAAAAAATATTTTTTTATATTCTCAAATGTTGTTTTGGATTTAATTTTGTTTCTAATATAATTTTGTTTTCATATGAATTTTAATCACAGCGCAATTAAACATAGGTTACTTGAGTTTTTTTATGCGATTTCAATCAAATTAATTAATAATTAGAAATAAATAATGCAGAATTGCATCCAACCATGGTGATTTCTATGGCGTAAAGACCGCAAGTAACCTATGTTTTCTTTACTGTGCAATAAAAAATTCATATCTTCGCTAAGACATGCAGTTATGTTTCATGTGTCAATGTATCATACAGTAGTGAGGAAATATAATCCTAATGTATATAGATGAGGTCTTTGTCGGATTTAAGCAAGGTTTGGATCGTTACCCGACCCCCACAAAAGTCATGACTAAGCCCATTAGAAGTATCACATAAACATTCGCATACACCTGATTCTAATTTATAACAACTTACATAAAGTTTTCTTATGTTTAATTGTTGTGTGATTAAAAAAAGAGTCCTGCAGGTCAAGAATCGGGACAGAAGCGAAACTTGGTTTAACCACACAGTATACTTATATGATTGAGTCAGAACATAATTAAATGACATCACCATCACAAGCATGTCACTTTCAGACGTGGAAGGGTGTTGGGGTAATGAGCTGAATCTGGCCTAAATCCTGGGTCCTTAAGTACGTCAGTCACGTCACCAGTACAAAATAGAATAGAATCGCATGGATTACACCAACCTCTCCCAAAAAATGATTATTAGATTCAACGGAACGATCCAGGTCCCACAGCGAGACCTCTAGCGCCATCGAGCCAAGGTCTTGCCTATGTATAGGTCCGTACACAAAGGATTGATGCCACGACGGGTTGAGCGTCTTTTTCGCTGTTTTACTTCGTCTTTTGGATGCCTCGCTACGATCTGTTTTCAGAAAATAATTAACGATATTGGAAACATGAATTTTCAAATTAATATTAATTTGTTTTACTATTTTTTTAACTTTGTTACTATTTTTTTTAAATATTACATTTTTTACACTTGTTCATAATTATTTTTGTAATACATCATTACTAAATAAAGATTTTATTTGTCACAATTCTTCCACAAAAAATCTAGGCTGTCTCTTTCAAAGTCTCTTTACATTTCTTTGACCATTTTTTCATTGATTACGACACAATTTCTACAGACATCCCACCTGGTAACAGATACATCTTAATGTATGGGTTTCTCAACATTCCTCCTTCCCTGGGTGAAAGGTCAATTGCTTGCAACACAGTCACATAAAGTTGTTGGGTTGAATTATCAAACCAGAGACGTACCTAAGAAAATATAATGATTCCATTTTATTGTATGGGGATGAGGTTATACAATGTGAACTGAGATTTGGACCACAGTTGGTCCATCACACAAAACACCCAGGGTGCTACAATTATAAAAAAAAAAAAAAAAAAAAAAAAAAAATTACTAAGAAAATTGAAATTAACCAAGGATTATTAAAACTAAGTGTAGCTGAAAACAAATAAAACTCCCACAATGTGTTTATCTAAGCAAAAGGTAAGGTGTAAGCTTGCTATGTTAAAAATTTTATGTTATAGGTTTTGTTTATCTTTAGTAAATAGAAAGACAGAAAAGTACCTTAGCATATATACGTTGGGACTTTTTTAAATACCATTTAATTTTATGAAAATATGTTGCATTAGGCAAACGGTTACAAATTGAATTAAAGAGATCATTTTAGTTCAGCAAAAAATCAGACAGTTTTTTATTTTCCCTATATTGCTTAAGTTATATGATGTTCCAATCGTCACTTTTATTTGAATATTTTCTTGTAACATTACAGGTTAAAATAAACATTTAAAACCTTGAATTTATTGCACTGCGGGGCATAGTGGATGACATAATGCTCATTACGTTGCTTCTCAAACCGAAGATTCATTAAATATTTAAGCACACAATGGTGGAAATAAATAATTTGTGAAGGAATAAGTCGTCCACATTTAAATGGCCACAATTGGAAAAGTATTTTTGCTTAAAATTCAAATTACATGAAGTGAAAGCAATGGAAATCAACTTTTTCTGGTAAAGGACCAAAAAATTTACTTTTTCTTTCTGGAAATCTGTTAAAATTTAAAACATGTTGAACTGAAATGCGACGCTAATTGATTGAACTCAAAATTAATCCAATTGGACATCTAGTTTGAGAATTGAAAAAAGAACAAGTTACTTTAATTAATCAATTCTATTACGCAATCAATTATTCTCTCGTGACTTAAACTGAAGAGAAAACAAAGTTCAAAAATTTTAGGTTTTTATTAAAACTGGTAAACAAAATTTCCCTTCTTAGAGCGACAAATACAATCTATATATTTATTATAGAAACTGGTAAGCATTTGATGAATGATGCTGCTTTTAAACACACAGCAAGTCATATCTAGTGATCTTTTTACCTTAGTATCTAAAGCAGGAACTTTAACATTTTAATACACATGTACTGTGTGTGATGTGAGACTCTTATCTATCCCATAATTATTCGTTTTTGGGCACCAAAAGTTCCAACCACTTTTTAGTCACTATGCGTGTTAGCAGATCTCGTATCATTTCCCAAATCACAGGTTCCGCTTAAGAGAAATACTGCGGATACTGACATCGAGTGGTCAGTTACCAGACATGCCGTATGACACTGTACAATTCTTGCACAGTGTAAGTGTACATAATTCTACTGCCTTAAATACTAGTTCATATAAAAATACTTCACTAATATAGAATCTCAACCAAATTTACAATATAATATATTTATTCTGTTCTATTCTATATGGGTGAGGACCTTGCCGAAGAGCTTGGGTTTAAGCCAGAATTGGCCCATTACTCCAACACCCAGGAAGCTTTATTCAAGTTGTAAAAACAGAACACATACAAGATACATTAAAATACGTACTTGTATCTTAGAGGGAGTCACCCTTGTCCTCCGTTGGCCATTTCTCCCATTCATCCCCTCCTCTCTCTTCTGAGACTCAAACGAGCTACTACTCGATTCCGTCACTGGGTGGCGATGTAGAGAGTCAGGAATTCTCGGAACTTCTTTAATTTGACGAGAAACCGTCAGCTCGACCTTGAGACAAAGGTCAAAGATTTTAAACTCTGGTAATTCCAAGCTGACTCAGAGAGTTTTTAATCCCTACGTTGTCATGTTGCTACTGAATATTCAAGTGTTTACAACCACTAACAAGGGGGAATTTTCCCTGTTAAGTAATTGGCAGATAACATATACAACAGATGCAGTTTAGATATGAAAAGAAGTTTCAGAAATACCATTCAATAAAGTAAATACAGAGCATGTATATTTTACACAGTAAAAACAACCAATGTTGGTAATAAAGTAAGAAATCACAATTAACATAATATTATTTAACGTTATACGTAGATCTTGAAACAAATCTTATAATTTTAATTTCCAGCAAAAAAATAACAAGCTCAACATAATGACAATACATGTTAAATGAAACACATCAACGTACAGTTTATTAACAGAAATTATGGTTTTAATATTCAAGCAAAAACTCCAAATCTAGCATAAATTCCATGTCCTCAGCAAGGAACTCCTTATACATAAGAGAAGAAATAAAAACAAATTTATTTTATATTAATAATAGACATTAAACAAAACACATCAGCATACCAGTTTATTAACAGAAAGTTAAATTTTCAAGCAAGAATATTCAAATTTAGCTTAAATCCAATGTCTCCATGAAAACAAACCATTTTAACAATACACGCTAAATAAAATATCATCTTACCAGTTTAGATTTCTTGGAAGCAAGCACGGCTTCGTAAACTTCATCAAACGAAGCGTTTTGAAGACAATTGTCGTTCCACATAACAACCTCATCACCAGGTTGAAGATGGCCCACCACGTCAGCTAAACTACCGTGTTTTACTTTCGTAATAAAAGCCCCGAGTCGTCCTGACTCTGTCATTTTTCCTCCAACCACCTGAAATTTTTTTTTAACAAAATTGTAAAATTTAAAAAAACTAATAGGATATAGTACTGTGGGGTAGGATGGGACACCAATAAAAAGTTCCCATTCTCCCCTTTCTACTATAGAAAAGACAAACTCCAACCTTCAAGCCAAGTATGGCCCCCTCTTGATTCTGGGAATCCCCGGTTGCTAACCCTTTGTTCAAAATCATTCGACCAATCAGAAACCTTCCATCTGGCGACGGTTGCCATGACACTGGTTGCTGTGAAAAAACTTAAATTTGAAAGATTTGTTCCTTTTATACTTTTAGAAGAAAACATACAAAAAAGTTTTACAGAAAATTCAAGTTTTCCTCAAATGGGAAATTGTTAAAAAAAACTAGAAAAAATTGATAAAAATTGCAGTGAAAAAGGAAAAAACAATTATTTTTTACCTTTTTAGGACTGTTATAATACTAAAAAATTAAATCAAATTCTGTAAACTGCATTTTTAAGCCAAAAAATTCTCTTTCTTACAATTTTAACCATAATTTACAAAAAGCAACTTAACCATCATTCTCAATCTTTACAAACAATTTAAATCCATGCATATTGCGTGACATGCAAACATATTGGAGCAGCAAGCAAACAGAAGTCTGAGATGAAATGAAGTTTAAATGAAGGCAAACAAAAAGTTTGTAAAAAGGTGTTTTTTTGCTTGTTTGGAAGAGGGGAAAATGTTATATTTTTTTTTAACTTAAGGTATATAAAATTCTTTTATATGAGGGAAAACACACAATTTTTTGGGAGGAAGGTGTTCTGCATTCTTGAGGGGGGGAAGGTATTTTTTGTGAGGCCAAAAAAATCCTTTTAAGGAGATTAAACTTTTTTAGTTTTCGGGCACTACAATTCCAACCTCTTTTTCATCGCTATGCGTGTTGGTGGAACTCGTGTCTATCCCCGAATCACGGGTTCCGCTTGAGAGGTTTTCTGCGGATACTGACATCGAGTGGTCAGATAAACTCCCTGGATATTTCTGGAGATATTTCTTGTCGACCGATTCAGTAAAATGAACTTTTTTCCGATTTCTCCCGTCAAAGTGCTCGTTTCGAGAGGTCAGGTTAAGGTCACCTCGCCACGGCGACGAGAAGAAGAGAAGATTGTCGTCGCGGTTGGCCGACTCGGCCCACGCGTGCCCTGTTACGAGATGCATGCCTTACTATGACACAACAAAAGGAACCGGAAAAAGTCATGCGCTGTCGTGCAATGGATTATTATCGAGTCGTAGTGGCATTTGTGACATCGCTTGAATTGTGACATCATACTTAACATCAACATGCATGCAAAGGGTTGGGTGCGCTGCGTTGGGTAAACTATGCAAGAAATTTTCAACACATAAAAATCGGAACTTGTGACAAGTAAAAAAAGGCTTATGTGGATGGGCAGTTGTATTTATACTTCAAAGTTAAAAGCTGTCATTTATGTCAATAATTATGTATATTGCAATGTTTTGGGCATAATTAAGGTTTTAATTACTATGTGGTGATGTAATGGCCTAACTCTGACCTTCATTTCATATACTCTTGCTTTTTGAACTGTATGACCCATATATATATAGTAGATTAACAGTCTCCTAGGAAACTAATATACATACATTTTTCTAACTAATTTTCTGAATAAAAAACTGACGATGCCATTTAAACGAAATATATATCTTATTAAACAATTGGTGGGACTTGATTTTTGTCTGTTACGTTTTGTCAACTGACTTTCTGAATTGTATTTTTTATCACATAAGCGTTTTTATATTGTGTTGAAAAATTCGTGCATAGCAGCCACACATTGCACGTAACCCAATATTGCATTTGTTTAATACCTTGCCGTGGTGGTAAGCTATCCTGGACATTTCAGAGCGGGGAAAGCTTGCTATATATCATAAATATCCCATTTTACATTTTTTTTAACAAAAGTTTTAACAAAAAAATAAAAATTTAACAAAGTAAAAACTAAAAGGTAAAGTAAAATGAGAACTTATTGATTATGTTGCGAAGGATATGATATTTTAAATCCAAAAGCCAAAAATAAAGTATATTATAAAAGAAGCTATACACAATGTTTTCAAACGGTATTCTAAAATTAAGAAAATAAATTTATACTTAATGAACATAAATATGTTAATATAATGATAGTATATAGACATCGAAAAACTTCCCAATAAAACAGTTTTGTGCAAAAGGTAATGGTGGACTTATGAAGCATAGACAACCCTATTTTACAAAATAAGGTTACATAGTCATAGTCATAACAGCGGGTAGACTTTATTTTATTATCTTTAAGCCAGTGTTGATATTCCAGTATTTTATTTTTATTTTTTTAGTTTATTATTTTAATAATTTTATTTTATATTAAAATTTTTTTTTTTTTAATATTAATGTAACCAAAGCTTTGCTTTTAATTTACGCTTGGTATTTCGCTCACAAAACATGGCTTATGTTTTAATAAATAGTCGTAAACAAGTTTCAACGAACCATGTCTTTGGTGCTCATCTTCACAACTGGAATAATCAGGAGTTGTTTGGAAATCTTCCCGTTCTTCGTCCGTACTACTCAACGATGGGTTTCTTCTTTTGTATTTGTCTGTGGAAAAAATAAACACTAAATGTTGTAAAAATAACTGTAGAAATTCTGCAAATCTGACCTCTGATTTGGTGCTTATAGTATTAAAAGATTCTTGTGTAAATAAATACAATAAGAACTTGCTACGAAAGTGTAAAAAATCAAGTCTAACCCATTTTACAATAAAATATATATATATTTGGCCTAAATGACATCGTCAGTCTCTTATTGAAAAAATTAAACAAAAACAAAGTATCTTGCATTTCAAAAAAAATCTAGAAACAATAAACTCATATATCATCCTTTTACACGGCTGTTATAGCTGTCTATACATAAACAAACAGGACCAAAGTATATTGCATTCGCCACACTAATCAATTAGGTTCCCTATGTTTGACCACCACCATAAGTATAACGGCAACTTAACAATGTTAACTCAGATTTTGTAAAAAAAATTAACAATTTTACTTCAGATTTTTATAAAAATGTCAAAAATGTCTATGCACACCTGGTCTCTTAACTTTATGGTGATGGGGTCTTCTTATTGTCATGGCATTTGAATCCAGGTAATCTTGTCTGTTCATTCGCTTTCTATGGTGATTTCTACATTCTATGTGGTTGTCATACAAATTCACATCACTGTAGCTGAGTCTGGAAAGCATTGGAAAGACAATGTTTAGAAAATGGTTTGCATGCATCAAGGGTGTCTTTGTTGTGAATGGTTGGTGAATATTTAGTGAGCTGTGATTGAACCAGCAAAAAAATGAGAGAAATCGGAGAAAATATACAATAAGAAAAATAGATATTTTGTTCAATTTGACTTTCTCAACCAATTATAAAACAAAAAGCAGTAAAAAAAATCAACAGACAAACTTCTGATATTCTGTTACTTCTGCTACCAGGCATAATGTAAATCTTATTTCAACGGCTTATCTGGTATGATAAAAACGTAGTATATTTCCAATGATTTGCCCTCTATACGGAAGACATATAAATACCTTATGGTATTTCATACCAGATAAGCCGTTAAAAGATTATTTACGTATGAGCTCGGCACAAACATACAAGCCACATCTTACCTATTTTGTTCGTGGCTTTGGTTGATAGGGGAACCCCCATAATAGGGGTCACGGTGGGGGTTGTGACAGTGAAAGTGTTGGGTGACGTCGTCAAACCGGGGTAAGGAACGATATGCAGTCTAAAGAAATAATATAACGATGAACTAGTTGGGATAAGAATAATTGTATTTTCCTTTTAAGAGGCAGGATTTTAATCGTGGTCTTGTTTAACGTACCAGTTTAAATTGCTTTTGGGGCAGTTTATAGCAAATCAATTTTAAAAACTGTATATTTATATATATTTAAAATAAATAAATTTATTAAAATAAGTCAAACCCTGATGAACACAAAACATTGATTTTTTTATAATTTTTTTGTTATTTAATCATTTAAGAAAATCATCCCATATAAGGTATATTATTTTTGGTAGCAACAGCAATACATTAAAACAATAATCAAACCAAACCCATATTTCTTACCATTGGGTCAGAATCAACACTATCGACCGAATCCTGCCTCGACTCGATTCTTCTTCTGCTTCCTCCCGCTTCCACTCTCCTCCTGGAGGTTCCCAGGTAAGTTTGGTGGAGCTGATGCGAGCTCTCTGTGTCACTTAGTGATGCTGGGAAGATGCAGAAGATTTGGATGATTGATTTAACATAACATGCTTTATCCTTAAATAGTTAAAATAACAGTTATTATAACACGGGTGTTTTCTTTCGTGCACCTCGTTTACGAGTTAACACAAATCTCACTGTGTGTGATTGTTTTTTATGTATGGCTTACAATTTATAAAACCCATTAGTGACCACTGGGTTGGAGCAATTGCTGTTAAGTGTCTTGCTCAAAGACACATACGCCCACAATGATAGCAGCGACAAGCTTTGAACCCATTACCTCATCAGAAATTTTAATATGGGTAAAAATTCACAAAATCTAATCACTTTTATTATGTGTAGAGACAACTATAACATGAGGCTTTAAATAATATTATATGTTTTAAGACTAGGCTAATGGATTACTACAAGTTACAGCAGAGCATTCAACTCTAATGCAAACGACTTACATAGGAAACATGGTAAATACCACAAAATACACCACCAAGATAAGTACCGATATTGAACCATAAAATTAGAACCTTGCTTACATTTACATCCCTGTTTAACATATCTTCGGTTTCCTCTGTTGTCCAAGGTCATAGAATCTATCAATAGTGGTAAAAATATAATAACAATGAAACATGAGTACCATTCAGTAGAAATACAAACATTACACAGCTAAATGGCAAAAATATATAGCATGAGTGAGCACTATTGCCAATCTTTTTTTGTTCCAGATAAGCAGAGATAATTAGACAGACATCCTTATGCCACAAATTAAACTTATTGGTTGTAATCTAATGTTTACTGAATAATACGCAGAAAATTCCAGGATACTAGGCATGTCCACCCTTTACCCTAGTACCCATGTCCAGCACCTATGTTGGCAAGCCACGGTGAAAACAAACTCACAAACACATGGCAGGCTAAGGTGTATAAAACCAATACCTTTAGCGATATATAGATGGTTACAAAACAACAATCATGGACTCACCTAAGTATGATTGTCTGTCTTTATTCATTCTATGATTTCTTCTTTGTGTTCCATGTGATTCAGGACTGTGTGATGTGAAGTTACCAACAGAACGATCGCTGCGTTTGATTTGTGGTGATGAGTGCGGACTCCCGCTGAAGTGACTGCTTTGACTTACAGAAATGGATCTTACACGTTTCGGTGACGCTTCATGGGGTTTACTGTGTGATCGGGGGTCACTGGGTAAAAGAGTGGGGTCTTCATTTTTCTTCAATGGTAAATTGGGTGAGCCATGATGGGTTGCTGCTCTGTGGGTTGATCGTGGTGATTCTGACGCAGAGTGGGCCTGTGAGGGGATTTCCCCTGGTTTATGGGTAGGTTCAGTTTGTCGTTTTCCATGAATTTCATCTCGAATGTTGTGATTGATTATCTCTCTATGTTTAACATCCCGGGAAGAGTGATGTACCCTTGCATCATTCCCCATCCTCGGTGAGGAAGAGCTAGTCCTCATCCGATCATCGTGCTCTTTACGGTGATCTGATCCCACTTGGCTCCGGATGGTTTCGGAGGACTTCCCACCACTCATGTTAGGAGTGCTCCCGGAGGATCGTGGAGGTTGTGTGTCAAGATGGGAGGAGGTGGAGGAAGACACCACCCTCGGTTTAGCTTTTGGTTTCACGATATCTTTCTCACTGTTTGTCATAATATCATTAGTACGATGAGGTTTGTTCACTGATTTATTCTCTGCTGGTTGCTTTGTCACAGTGGTGTTGCTGGAACTAATAAAAACATATAAGAATTAAACTGTGCACATAAGAAGCAGTAATGGGGTAATAAGCCAATAACCTAAACCCAATATCCTTAACATGGACCTCACCCATATAAAGCGAAACTGTAATCTGGTAATAAAACAAAAGGTTTGCTTACTATAACCAGAAATAAACTTTCCACACCATATTCCGTATCTCCTAATTTTTCTTAACATTTTCTTTAAATAAAGTTCTACTACTACAGCATACAAGTATCTAAGCTGTGTGTGTGTTAAAATTGCTATTCAAATCAAACATTCACTTAATAGTAACCGACTAATTATTACATTTATATAATTGTTTAACTTTTCCATAAACAGCTAACAAAAATGCCAACTTCTGATAAACCATGTTCTTACCTCGTAACTTGAGCACTGCCTTCATTTTCAACAGACGATGAATGCAATATGGGCACTTGTCTGTGCAAAACTCGGTCGGAATTGGTGCTTGAGCGCCTCACACCATTAGTAGTACGTCCAATTTGGTCCTGCGCACCTGTTATGACCACATCCCATTAAAAGCTTGTGAACGCCCATGTAATAAACCTTCTAAGGGTTCTTCATATTTGAACATTTGCTTTCATTATTAAAAGCTTATCTATGCTCTATAACCTTTGTGTTCAATGAAAATGAGTTTTTTTTTCGTGGAACAGCTTAAAAAGTAAATTAAAAATAAAGCATTTATTGATTGAAATATACATTGTCACAAACTTTTATACGAAATCCCTGTATAACATTATTACTACACAATATATATATAGAGAGAAGTATCTAAGATAAGATTAAATACACTTAAATTCTTACCATCAGTTGAAGTATTGTGTGAAGCAATATTCTCACACCTATCTGGTAAACCAAAGCTCTCAATATTACCTGTAATACATGAACCATTGTGAAAATGTTAAAAAATATTTTAACAACCAAAAAAAACTCTTTAACAACAAAAAAACTATAACAATCAAAAAACTATATAAAAACTATTAAAATACAATAAAACTGGTTATAACTAGTGTGTTACCGTTTTCATCCTCACTTTTTGACATTTTCTCGCAATTTGTCAACTGAGGTTCACTGTTCCCTTTCTTTAAAACAGATCCTCTTGATCTTTGTCCTCCGATGCTGTTCCTTGGGCTTCTTCTTGCTCTTCCTTCCAGTTGAGCAAGACTCATAGATCCTGACATCTTCCCGTACTTAGCTGTTAGGTCTGTGAGAGCATTGGTCAGGGAGAGCTCAATTTATTAATTATTTAAGGAATGGTGCCTAATTTTATTACCGAGACACATTTAATTTCGTTATTGGCATCTGACACAGAAAAAAATTTGATCAAGAAACGACCCGATTTAAAGGTAAGAACTGAGATTGTTTAATCTGATGTTACCTGCTTGTTTAATTAAGTGATTCTAAAAGGTTTTGTTATAGCCAACAGCAGCATATATGTTTCATTTTTGTTTTTTATAGTGATGTTTAAGCCATAGTGTACAGATTAAAACAGACAGATAGTTTACCACTGCTGTAACTAAGTATATGTTGTTGCCACAAGCTTTATGTATTATAAGTGTGAAAGAGATCTTAGGGCAATTGTTTTTGTAACTGTGTTTTTTTCTGTCATACGAAAATTAACAGAGTTTGCCGTTAAAGTCACATAAGCAAACAACAGAAGATCCCCTTTAACACTTATACTATACCATTCGCTGGGATGGGTTCCAGGTTCAGAGTCAGGGTTGACTTGCTTCCATTTGCATTGCACCACGCACCAGATTTGGTCAGCATTTCCTGCTGCTTCCGACATAGATTGCAAACCCACATCAGCTAATCAATACATCAACATTAAATGAAGGTTACTTGCCTTCTGTCATGTCACTGTTTGGATATCACTGACATGCAAAATGAAAAAGTAAATAGGAATAGGAATTGGATATAAGTAAAAGTACAAATAAAAAATAAAGAAAAATAGAAAAATAACCTTTATGCTGGGTGTCCTGTGACAAAGCATGCCAGTGTTTTTGGTATATTATGTAGGTTTTAATTTATAGGAAGTTAAGTAAAAAATGTGTTTGATATCGGTTTTATTAGTGTGGCTGGTAAATAAATCTAATGTAAACAGTGATAAAAGTACAATGTTGCTTGTGTTTTAGACCCTTTAAGTTTAATAGACAGTTAATGCAACTGTTGTTATTACTAAAGTAAACAAGCATAAAAATGTAATGCTACTGCAATGACTAATAACATACTTTATATACATCATAACATCTGTAAGGAATGTAAACTAGGTTAAAACTAGATTATATACTACATAGTGATCAAAGGGTTTAAAGGCATTCACCAACTAAAGAGAAACGTTTTTTGGAAAGTTAGGAATTCGACCAGGTTAATATTAATATATGTATCAATGCATGGTTCAATTACAAACATTTTTTAAGTATTGGTAAATGGCCATTAGATGACCAATATGTTATGTAGGGTCGTACAAACATGTAGTTTAAAGCGTTTTAATCGTCCCCACAATGCGAGTTACAATGCCTTCTTGGACGCTACTTATTAATAATTCAGACGCCGTTACAGTTTTTTAGAGACGTAACTTTTTCTTAGCGTGTTCTGGACACGAATTAAGGTCATCTTGAGCCTGGTTCAAAGCGCTTACGTGCGTAAAACCCGCAATTGTGACGTACCTAACCACTTAGTCACAATACGATAGGAAATAATAATTCCAACTGAATTAATTTTTCGTCATTGTGTGAAAAATATATACGCAAAGGCTACTGTCGCGAAGTTGGTTTAGCGCTACTTCTTATGGAACGTCAAACAAAAGAAAACAGCCTTTCATAATTAAGACTTTTGTTGGATACGGGAAGTAGAAGTGTGACGCAAATCTAAACAAAACCAATCTACGATTTGGTGTTGAACTTGAATTGTTGAATTGTTGATTACAATTAAAATTATAATTAAAATATTTGAACATTAGTTAAACGCGTAACCCACGATGTAAACTACATCAATTAACTAGAAATTACTTTTCTCTTTAAATACAATAGCGAAGATCAAATTAGCGCGAAGTGATCGGGTATAGCAAAACGTGTTAAAACCCACTGAGAATAAAACTACTTATAATAATGTAATAACTGTAAAACTACCTTACAAACACGCTACGGGTAAAACCACGAGAAAAGGCGAGATTATTTCATAAGTTTCGCCGGCGAACGTAGATATTGTTTTAGTCTGTGTATATAGCTATTACATTACGGGCGGTCTTGGTAACGAGTGTCCGCAAGCTGGACCTTAATGGCATGAGTCCGTGTACTGCCCGCTGTGGTGACCTGCAGTGCGCGGGGTTATGGCTATCATGTTTTGAATCTGCGCTTGAACAGAGGCCAACGGATTGGAACACAGATCAATCTGGTGTCTATTACTCTCATGCCCTTATATTACAACTGATGCTGGGTCGATATTATACGCGAGCTTTGAACAAAGCGTCTTACGACTGCCAGCAATTAATCCATGGGTGCCCAACCGTGACGTAAAGAAAATAAAACAAAGGTATATATGTTCAAAGTGAAATATATATGGCGACTTCTATTTATAGAAGCTCTGAAAAAAACGTGGACTTAAAAGCAGGTATGATCGATGGTAAAAGGCAAATCGAGTTCAAAAGTTTGTAAATTTTGCCACAGCTGACGTTCTGATATAAAATGGAAAATCATTTCGCTGAGGCCCCGTCACGTAGCTGCTCGAGTAAAAAATCAATAGCTTTTATCTCGGGAATATCCTGTGGACGAAATTGCCGCGCGGCCGACAGACAGCATGAGAGGCCAACGCAACAATTGGACGAGAAGCAAAAGCAACCGGCGCTACAACACCTGGCGTTATTGGTCGTGTGTTTTTAGTAGTATGTAGAGGCACTTCGATGATAAAATTCAAAACATACGTACTTAACATTGGCCAATAGAAACTCTTACAAAACTGGGTTAAAAACATAGCCACACAATTACGACTCAAGGGTTTCCTACATGGGTGCGCGGTGCCGGGATTCGTAGCTAGTCTACCACATGCCTTTAAAATCTTGACTCACGAAAAGAAAATACCGCATTTTCATTGCTATAGCGCGGTGCGTTGACCATCGAAACGATATAGACAATTCTATTTAAGCCGGAATAAGGTATATCAATATTTTACCGATTAAAAGCCAACACACGAGCAGTAATACTGTGCTAACATTGACCGTTAAAAAGAGAAGGAGAAGAGTCTTCCGTAGCTAAAATTAACGTCAAATTCCCTATTCAATGACGTCTTTACCCTCTAGGTTGCCAAGACAACTGACGCAATTATGTGACGCAAAAGACTTAATTAATCTGGAAAGCTATAAAAAGAAAAGAATTTTACCGCAAGTTTTTTATCTCCCCTATACCATTCTTAAAATAGCTATATATGACATATTGGCTGAAATACATGAGCTTATTACACCTGAATTGGAATTAGACATTCAGCTAATTTCTTTAAGGTTAAAAACGTTTAAAACAAAAGGTTACTATTAATGGACCAAAATGGTGTAGTAAACTACCTTACCTTTTTTGAAACAAAATAAAAAGGGAATGAAAAAAAATAAACAGCGATCTGTTTATTGTTACTAAGTTTTAGAGCATGGCAAAGAAAAGATATAGTGGGTGGGGAAAGGTGGGACACCCTTCCTTTTATTTTCTTGTTCCATTTGGTAGTAAACAAAGAAAATTCAAATAATTGTAAAACGGTATCATTACGACTTCCATAGACTGTTGTTAATTGTTTAAAACATGATTAAGATAGTTGAATATTGTGCACTAAAGGTGTCCCATCTTACCCCATAGTACTATATATAACTCAGTAAATAAAAAAATGGGTAGGTAGCATGACTAAAATAAGAAAGTAAAGGAACAAAGTACTAAAAGTGGTGCAGTTATAATTTAGTTAACTGTTTAGTATAACGTTTAAATACAACACATGGGATCTAGTTTTTTCCAATAGATTCTAGTTCGTAAGTTGCAAGTTTAAATATTCACACAGTTAGTGATGAAGTGAATGCAAACAGTGCTTACCATTCGTTCAGTCTTCTGCATTCGTGAAGGTACATGAAGAAAAGAAAAGAGGTGTAAATGACTACATCATACACATGCTACCACTACCATAATCAGTATACCTTGCTTGACTTCACAGGAACCCTTCCCCCACATCTGGAACAGAATTTTCTCGAACAGTAGGAGCAACTATGACCACTGCCTTCAGCCATCTTGGTTTTGTGGCACAAGGAACATGTCTGTAAGATTTATAGAATTATAACAACTAAGTTAGTAATATAGTAGGGTGGGGAAAGATGGGACACATTTTTATTTCATTTTCTTGTCCCATTTGGTAGTGAACAGAGAAAATTTAAAGAAATATAAAACTGTATCCTCATAACTCCCATGGACTGTTGTTAATTGTTTAAATCGCGATCAGGATGTTTGGATATAATGTGCTAAAGGTGTCCCATCTCCCCCACCCTACTACATCAACATTTACCCACTTAGGTGCTTTACCCATTTGCAACTGAAAGAAACAAGTCTATACTGAAAGAAGGCTATACATTTTTTTTAAACCAAATTAAAAACAAAAAAACTCTTAAAAATAGAGAGCAACAGCAATAAAATTAATGTTAGGTCTCCTTTACAATGTGAAAACAAATACATTTTTAAAGATATTATGTAAGTAGATTATCTAAAACTGCTCTTCTGGTATATACAAAATATGTGAAACTTAATAAAGTTATCATCATATTACAAAAACAAGATAAAAATATTTTACACTGATTTTATACACAAATAAAAGTTAATAAAACAAGCACCTCTCCTATGTCCACATTGGTGCCTGGAGTATTCTTTGATTCGTAAGTTTCCGAAGCTTTCTTAACCTGTTCCTTGTACGTCTCAAACTGCTGGTGCAGATTTCTTTGAATATGGAAAAAATATTATATAAAATTATCATAGTGGACATACTTGTGATTTATTATAACTTAATCCTTTCGATCAAAAGCCATGGCCAATGCATTTCCATTAATAAGCATTTAATCTTCATTATTGAATAGGTTATTGATTATTAAATGAATGCAGACCACTTGCTTATTTTAAGCACTGGTGCTCTGGCGAATTGAACAATTTTTAATAAAACCTAACCCAACATGACTTTGTTGGCATGCTTGTTTCAACTAATTAAGGAAAATATTGCTAGGAAACAATACATGCACTTCTACACAGTTTGAAACAATGTATAGGCAAACTACTGTCATTGGGAGGTTCAATGCTAAGACTTGTTATTTTTTACAGACAAAAATAAAATGATTGTTGCTGCACTGTTTGTAAAATATTTATTTATTGCAAGTTAATATAGTTGTATCATCTTAACAAAAGTCTTTGCAACATATTGAACATACAGTATATATTTAAATGTAATCTACTCTTTTAAAAGTTCAATAAAAATAAAGTGAAATTCTTACTTAATCATCGCTTTTTCTTTCTTTTCTTCATCTTGTTGCCTCTTAATAACAGAAAGAATTTGTTTCTGTTCCTCTTCTGTTAGGTGACTAAGATCGGGTAACTCCATCATTTGCCAGTTATTTTAAACCCACATTGTGTTCAACACAGCTACATTACACCCCTCACACTTCTAACTTCTGGTGGTTAATTAATGAACAAAACACAATTAGAGCTAAATTAGTTTCACATATGTTGCTAATTGATCAAGAGACAAAACATATAGGTATTCCTTTGCACCTTATTCAAAAGAATCTAATAATAGTTCAAAACACTTACTGCCCATTTTGGGTATAAATACAATAAGCCTACTTTAAATTAGTACTACACACCAAACTTTTAATCTTTTACAGTTCTTTTTATAAAATACAGCCAAAGAAAGCAGTGAGATTTAGTTATTATAAACAACAAGCATATAACATACCAGCAGATTATAGTCAGATAACTAATACAACATAATAGTGCTTGCAGTTCTTACATACAACACAACATACATACAGCAAACAAAAATGTAAAGTGCTTCTTCACACAGCACAGTAATATTCCAACACCTATTCAAGTATTGAAAACTTTAAATACTACCTGTACTGCCAGGGCGGACCAGGCAAAGATTTTAAGAGAAAATTGAGGAAACACATTAATAATGGATGTGCAAACAAATAAAAGAGAAAGAAGAAGAGAAAAGTCTCCGATTATGCAAGAAAAGGGGTGGGCTTCCCACACCAAATATTGTAGTTTGAATATGGTAATTAAATTTTGAACATTTTGGTAAAATCTTTTTGATCCGAGCATCATAACAAAAATGTGCAATTTCTACAATGTGTAGGCCTACATCTCTCATACCAACACCTTCTAATTTACATTATTGATATTATATTTTTTATAGTGACAGCTTTATTATGGTAAGGATATTACAACAGTGTTTTAGAAAAGACTTGCATTTCATGCTATAAGCAGACGCAGCAGTGGTGATATTATAATGGCGTGAATAAATAGCAGGTAGGATAGAAATGCAAACGACTACGGAAAACGTTCCAAACGTAATAGGACTTGGAAAAGGCAACGCAAAAGTTTAACAAATGCAATTCCAATACTAAGATTAATTATTCAGCAGGTGGAAAATGAGTACAACCGAAATTAATAAAAAAGGAAGAAAATCTAATATTTTCCACAAAAAGACATGTCTTCAATGCTAGTGATATACATTTATGCAATTATTTATACTGTAGGAGACATGAATTATTTAGCATGCACTAGTTTGACTTTAGTATCTATAGTAAATGGAACCAGACATATTGATTTTGCAATGCTATAGCAGTAGGTGGGAAAGAAAGAAACCTAAATCACTTTAAGGCTTTATATAAAAACAAAACAAATTAGATTTAAATACAAATTACTGAAAAACGAATACTGATTTCAGATTTAACAGAAAATGTAATAAATAATAAATATAATATATATAGGTTATATAATTATACATAATATGATAAATATTTTATGTCAGCTATACCAGCAAAATTTTGTTTTACAAAGCAATTAATGAGCTATCAATCAATTGAACAACTCTGCTTACACAGCTGCTATACTATCAACTAATAATAAGAGTACTTGTACTTGCAAAACCAAAAAAACTTGAAAATAAAAATTTATTTCACAAAATTAACATGATAGCCTAGCCTATTAAAAGATCACATTAATTAAAAACAACTAATAGATCAACAGCAAAAGCACAAGTAACGCCAAAGACCAAATATCCTTTATAAAATATCCTATTACTAAAATAAGGACAGACATCCCATTTCCATTGTGAAATATATACAAATAAATACACTCCGTGACCTAACTAAACTGTTTAAGTAGTTAAACAAATGAAATTAAAGTATATGAGGCCAAAATTAAATCTTTAACTTTGCTGTAACAAGTCCTCAGTCCTGTTTCCCGTACCAGATTCTGTTGGTACCGTACAACTTTGACCTTTACACGCTCAAAACAGCGGCACTCTTTCATAAATCCTGACACATCTGTTTAAATCTAGTTTAAGTTTAGCAAGCCTAAACCCTGAGGTCAAAAACCTTCATTCAATAATATTCCCCAAAAAAACAAGCCCGGTAATTAGAATTACTACTCCATTCATTTTGTTTTGTTTACACCTCTACCTCCGAAAGTGGTAGCATTGATGAATACTATAATCATGGATATCGTATATATAACTCATACGATTTCGTTCTAATGGATGAATGTGTAGTATCGAATTACCGCAACATAATTAAATGGGAACTTTCGGAGGCCATGTCCTTCCCGGCTCTTTCTTTCTTTGCTTTGGTTTCTGGTACACTTTAAAATATATCTGGAACTTTCTCAGGTACGATGTATATACATACGTTAATGAATGAATGAATGTAACTTACTTTATCCTCGCGTGACCGGAAAACGACAGTCGTTATCACACGGGTTTAACACCTCGTGCCAGCTCACGAGTTACCATGTATGTTACTTTGTGGGTGAATATTTTTTTTAGATTTTTTTATGTATGGCTGATAATTTGGACAACCCATTAGTGACCACTGGGTTGGAGCAGTTGTCGTTAAGTGTCTTGCCCAAGGACACATACGCCCACAATGGTAGCAGCGACGAGCCTTGAACCCATTACCTAATGGTTACAGGTAGGCGCGCTAACCACTACACCACGGCGCCGGACAATGGTAATGATAAAGTTGCAAAAACTTTAAATGGTTGTAATAAACGTATAGAAAATCAATACAAAGCCTTAACATTGAGTTTTTAAAGTAAAATCAGGCTGTAAAAAAAAAGAAAAATACTGTATATATTTATTATAGTCTAAGTAAAAAAAATTAAAACAGACACAACCTTATAAACCAATCAAAAACAAATTAAACTTTAATATCCTTGGTCTAAGAAACACAAACATTGTATCTTATTTGATAGAAAGAAAACCAACAGAACAGCCCCGTTTTGTGGCTGTTGTGGAATACAATGTCATGTTATAGTGGTGGAGGGAATTATAAAGATAATTTTTACAACTTTGGGTAAATGTTCTGACGCTGGAGACATTGATTCTCAGCATGTTCAACCCAAACAATAAGCATAAATAAATTGCAAATCATTGGTAACCAAGTTGCTATAAATTAATTTCTCACAACATGATTCTACTTTCACAAGAATGGTGGAAGCTCTTCTTAATTGCTGATGCTGAAGACAAAACAATAAGCATAAATAAATTGCAAATCATTGGTAACCAAGTTGCTATGAATTAATTTCACAATGCATGATTCCAATTTCACAAGAACAGTCAAAGTTCTTCTTCATTGCAGAATACCAGCACTTAATCACTTTGTAATAAAAACAGATTTGCTATTGCACCTAGTGCTTACATTTATGAATGTAGACTTTTCTTGAGATTTTTCTAGTAGCTATTTCACACAGGCATTATACTGGAATTGTTTTTTACTGGGCCTCCGCGTGGAAGTCTGTATGAACACAATGGTGGATTCACTCATGCAAATAACTGGCAACACGCAACCATGTATTTCTTCTTTGGGATTTCAGGAGTGGCTGATATTGTATCACATACTGCACGACATGTAGTACCAGCAGGTTATTATGGAATTGGTTGTTCTACTTCTATGACTTTGCATTGACCTCTTGCACTTGAATAAGTTTAAATAAACAATCTTCTGCATTAACAGTAGACATGAATCTATCTGAATCTGTCTAAATGCACCAATAAATATATTTACATAGAATTGTAATTACCAGGATTGGATCGTTTATTTGGTGGATTGGCTTTGTTCATTGAAGGTTATTTATTCTTTTTTCATCTACACGGTCGATCACATATTGACAAAAGAGTTCATATTTTGCTGGTAATTTGTGTTTTATCAGAAATAATTTATAAATTTTATTAGTAAGACAACGCTACTAAAATATTTTAAAGTTTGCTAACCACTGGCAGTAACCAATGGATGTAAAAATAGTGGTAAACATTACCATATGTATGTGACATCCTGGCAACATTATTTAACAGGTGTTAACAGTCTGGCCATCAGCGCTGTTTGCATTTATTGAGTGCCTCGTAATGAACAAACGTAAATTACTTCATATATTTGAAATGCTGCACGCTGTGTTGCTTATCGCTCAAGGAACGTGGTTCTTGCAGGTAAGTTTTTTATGCCATCTATTTTATCATTACACAAAAGTATACAGTACTGTTTTGAAGATTATAGTGACAGAAATTGTAACACTCAAAACCCTTGCTTTTTTATGGGTCTCTTATTGCCTTCTTACCCTAAATACACTGCTGAAAAAATCTTTCCATTTCAATCTTTCTTCTGCCTTTACTTTATAAAATCCCACAGGCAGCCTATATTCTGTTCCCACCTAATGGAAATTCATTTGAAGACACACAAGTAAACCTCATGTTTATCACTCTCTTCTGGTCATGGCATATTGCTGCTGTGTTTGGATTTGTCAGTCTTGTATACTTCCTTATTTACAAGTAAGATAATGTTTTAGGTTTTTTTACTTCCTAAACTTTCTCAATAGCTGTAACATTTTCCCTAAACAAGGTTATTGCAGCATTAAATGTAATAATACTAGAGAATTGGGTTCGAGATTTCAGCATACAAACAAGACCAGCCCAGTATAAACTACAAAGGATACAACAAATTTGTTGGTCAAATACTAAATAACTTGTATATACCAAAAACATCAATGCAAGGCATTTGCTAAATTTTTGCTATAATTAAACTGAATTACCGTTAATAGCTTGAAATTTGGGCCGACGTAAAATTGTTTACAATCCTAAAACCTGAATGAACACAGTTTAGATAAGTAAGCTAACAAATTTCTATTCAAAGGTTGTTGAAAAGTAGAGGCCTACTTGATCCACAGTTTATGCAAAGTTACAAAACATGAACATTGGAACTTCACTTGGTTCATCAACTCCACTTAACGGAGCCCTACTATCCGAATGTTCCGAAGATGAATTATAACATTTCTGTGCCAAGTTTGTCGAACTGTTTTAAAGAATCTATAAACATACATTTTTACTTCAGTTCCTATCCGAATATTCATGCCATATGTGTCTACAGTAAGATTTTGTACCACTTTTTAATGTTTACCTTTTTTTACAAGTTAGAATAGATAAAACTTGAGAGGACTGTAATCCTAGTTGTAAAAAAATTAAAACTTGCTACAACTTTTTTTCTGGTTGTGTCATAGAAATCCTAATTATTATTTTTATTTTACTAGGGTTAAGAAATGTTTATTCTAAAGTTTAAATTTAAAGCATTTAAATTTATACCCATGGATAAAAAAACATAAGTTCTGTTAAAATTCCTTTATTAGTTAGGCAACACTCTCTTTGGCATCAAACAGCACAGGTAATTGTCTAAATTAAATAAAAATTGAAGACAATCTACAAGTTTAAAGATTTATGAATTTTATCCAACATTTTTAACGGGGAAAATTTGTCCCATATAATAAGGGTTGGTTTAAAATCATATTTATCTGGCATTCCTTTGTGAGAGACGTGAGAAAATGGAGATTTGCTCCAAACAAAGGGTGGTTGCTGATCATGAGTAGGTCCACACTCTGCCAGAATCTCAAAGTTTCTATTAAAGAAGTAATAAGTTATAAAAATCATATGAACACCTTGTGTCTGGCACCATAGACTTGAACCTTAAAATATATTAGGTATGGAAACAGAGTAGGTAAAAGTTAGGTGGGGGTAAGATTGAGGTTACACAATGAGATCAGGCAGTGGCTAACTAGGAGTTAACAAAAGGAGAGGTCAGCGTGTCGTAGATGCAGCCATTAATCACATAAATTTTGATGATTAATATATAAGCTACATTACCATACCCAGGTTACATGCTTTTAAATATTAAAAAACCAAACTAGACTGAAATATGTAACTTAATTTATCTCGCATGCACGGAAAAACGACAGTTGTTATTACAAGGGTATTCTGTTACACACACCCGATGCTTGCTTACAAGTTACCACATTCTAACTTTGTCAATGGTTATTTTTCTGTATGGCTGACAATTCAATAAAACAGCCCATTAGTGACAACTGCGTTGAAGCAATTACAGTTAAGTGTCTTGCCCAAAGACACATACACCCACAATGGTAGCAGCGACGAGCCATAAACCCACAAGAACATTCCTTACTTCATCATTGAGTATCCAACAACCTTTGCATCTGTAGCAACATAGTCAGCCAACCCATAAGACTTCAAAGAATACGTTCCATTCGCTGGGTTAAGGTCCCCTCTTGCAGCTATTGCCTTTGCAGCAGTGTATGGTGGGTCGCAATTACATGCAGATAGTGGATCATGCTTGTAGTTGTTGTATCTGTGAACAAATGTATTAGATGCTTATTCTCAAGTAATTTTTAATCTTTAGCGCACAGCTTTTTTCTAGTTACATAGTAACTTGTTTTAATAAATTTTAACTCAATGTAAGTTTTTGTTAACATACATATCCTGGTTAGTTTAATTTTAAGTGTGTTTTATTGATTAACATCTGTTGGTAAATAGGCAGCCCTTACTGTGTACACTTAGTTCTACATGTTAAATAAACATAGTTATATTTATTTCGTTACCTCATTAATTTAAACATTGTTTTAATGTCTTTCACACGAGTTTGGTTTCGTGCAAATATTTTTGCCCGTGTGGCTCCATGGTAAGAGAATGATTTATATATGTTGCTAATTCTGTATAGTTGACTTAGCTTATTGGTCTCTTTAAAATATCTGTAACACAAAAAAGTAATTACAGATTCTAAAATTTTACTGGTTTACCTTTCTAAGTTTAATAAAAAAACAAGCATTACCCCCAGAGATTTTTTATCTAACAACATATCCACATGTAAATGTCCTATCGTTTACATGTAAAACATAGTAACTTGGATTATTAAAAAATATTGAAATGACTTGCAACAGATTAAAGCACCATTCACTTACATATTATGTTATGCCTCAACAGCAGAATGCTAATAAAAATTAATTTTTAAAACAAAATGGCCCAATAAAAACACTAAAATAGTAAAAAAAAAGAATAATGAAATACCAACTCACGGCAAGTTATAACTTGGCCAATATGTTTGATTCACTAAATGTTCTGTGATGTCTCTGTATGTAACCAGTGTGCTGAAAAAACCAATTCTTTAAAATTATCAATATAAGAGTTACGAACAGAAAAAAAAAGTTCTGTTTTCTTTCAGAAAAAAAAAACTTTGTCTTTTATTTTTAATGTTTAACATCATGGCAGAAAATAAAGAAAAAAGATAAAGAAAAGCTATTACAAACAATCATGTATCTTTTTCGACTTAAATCAACGAGCATATTTTTATATACTCTACACTTTACATGTGTCGGTATAATTACACATCAAAAAACATACAGACTTCATGTTTGCATGTACTTATGCTGTCTTTTCATTAAATTTTTTTTCAATATTTGTACAGAAATCAGAAAAAAACAAATTAACCTATTATTATACAAGTGTAGGCTACTGTTTTTTCCTCTAAAATAAAAGAAACTAGCTATAGGCATCATAATATACTCACGGCATTTGTTCCAACAAATAAAGCAAACCACTGTCTTTGGTTGGCTGCACACCAGGTTCGAATTTGTTGTAATCCATTATCATCCACTGGTTGTTGTACCTTTATATTTTCAACTAATTATTGAAATTTATTAAAACCGCAACAAAATTTATTCCCTCATGGAAGGAAAACCTAAGTTTTATGGTGCATTATATGTGGTGGCTTCGTACACCATTTATATGTGATGGCTTCAAGTATAGAGCTTTGGTGTGATGGATTTATTGTACGACAGATTGGATAAATTATTAGTGAAGTATGTGGGAGATATTAGTTAAGTGTAGTGCCAAAAAAAAATGGCCCAGTACATTTGATTAACACTCACGTTCCGCTGTTATGGCGAGAGAACACTTCACACCATTCTTCACCATCACCAGCCATTCTATTGGCTACAACATTTCGAATCCATTCCAGAACATTCCAGTATTGTTCGCGGACAATGGTCCATAGTTTTTTATTGAAATTCGACATGCTGGTTTCCATGGTTACCTATGCAAGGGTATGTAGTGATTTTAAACTGTAGTAGTTGAATGAATGGTTGTAAATTGCGTTTTCTCTCGTACATACAGGTTTAATGAATTTCTCATTGGTTTATCCCAGCTATTGTAAAGTGTCATAGTGTTAGCACGAACCGTAACTTACCAATCCTGAGGACAAAGTATAAAAATCATTCTTAGAATAAAGTTGGCCAGGTTGGGAGGGGAAAGCCATCGTGTGACCTGGAATCTTGTTACCTGTGTTTGTATATATGTTAAATGTGCTAATTATTTGGTGGACAAGATGATTTTGCCGTGTTTGCTAAATACTTTAAAAAAAAAAACAATATAATAGTAATGCAAAACATAAACTTTAAACAGTTCCACACCTGATTTGTCTTTGAAGTTCAAGTTGTAACGTTTCATCATTCGTAACATTGAGCGATAATTTGTCCATGTGGCATGCCCCATGAAAACATCTGTGTTGTTGGGCAACAACTTCACTAAAGCTGAGCAAGATCCAGGCTTGACATCATCAGGTGAAGTTACAACTTTAATGGGGGTTCCTGGAAAGTATATGAAAACTTCAGTTACATGCTAGTCATATGGGATAATCATATTCAAATTTTGCTTATATCCCAGGTCCTTTACAAGGACCTCACCCATATAAAATAAAATAGGGTTTTCATGTGATAAGCTTTTGAAATTCAGATCACACAATTTAATACAACATCCTTGTTAATTTATCTTCTTAAAAATAATACCCAAGATCATATTATTAAAACACTAAATAGAAGGGAATCAGCAGCGAAACAATAAAACAAGCCATGGTAAGAAATATGGTAAAGAATGTTAATTTAAAACCACGGCTGTTGAACCCAACATGTAGTGAATTGCAAGGTACTTTTAACACAAAAAAAAACAGTTTACAATTTGTTTTTTTTTGCCAGTATTGCATTTGTCTTATTATCCCTCAATTTAAAGTCTAAAAAAATCATTACATATGAAATATGAAAACTTTCACCATTGGCCTACAACGTGCCAATTATTTTGATCAACTAAAATTTAGTTATGTTGATCAGTTTTAAAAATTTACCCACCCTTCATAATTGGCTGCAGAGTTTCCATGTCACCAAGTAAATTCAAATAACTGGAAAAAAATTAAATTAAAAAATTACATATGTTTATATTTTTCCCTTTTTATAATAATCACTTTTATTTGTCTCTTTGATTACTGTAGCAAAGAATAAACAATAGAAAAAAACTGAAAGACGTGATATAGCAATAAAATGAAAGATATTAAAACTTGTTTAAGGTTGAGTAGTTGCTACATTTATCAGCCAGACAACAAGCCATTTATACTTAACTAGAACCAAGATTTATGTATCTGGCTGACACAGTCAAGCAAAATATTGAAACATTAAATAATATAATATCATAAAAGAATTAGGATTATTTACAGCAGGTTGTCTTGCTTTGTGCCATATCACACTGGTGTGTTGTAACAAGGTCCCATGTGAGCTATGAAACTTTCACTAATTAAAATAACCTAAACAGACTACATGTGCTGTTACCATTCAAGTTTACTGATTTACCTATAGTGGAAATACTAATATTTTACTTACTATAATCCAAATGGTTTGAATCTGATGTTAGCATTGATGTGAGTTCGTTTATAATATCCATCAATTAACCCTTGTGCTTGAACCAACAGCAGGTGTATCTGAAATATGTTAATACTATATTAATAAAGGTCATTTTATATAGAGCATGGTGTAGTATGCTCACTGTCGAGTTAGAACTTGGATGTCTTCTTATACACCAAACACACATGGTGTATTTCTACACATAATGCTCAATGTAGAGTTATAACATGGATGTCTTCCTATACACCAGACACACATGGTGTATTTATACACCTTATGCTCACTGTCAAACCAATAGAAATGTAACTTATTTATCTTCCTGTGGTGGTGCAAGGACGGTCATTTTAACACAGGAGTTTTGTTTCATACACCTCGTGCCCATTGATGAGTTATTACGCCTATAACTTTTGTGCCACCAAATTATTGAATTATGACATCACAATAAACCTGATTCCAGTATGCAGAGTTTGGATTCCTTTTTATTTTCTTTAACATATGTTGAGTGTTCCTTGTAAGATAATATCGAAGATTGTTACAATACAAGGTACTTGATGATGGACTGCAGAAGTGACCAGCTAAAAAATGTAAAAGAAAACACTTTATTGTAACTATGTTGAAACACTTTATTGAAACTGTGTTTCTAACACTTGGTATTTTTACATATTTTTTTCTGTTTTTCACTACATATAAATTGTGCTAAACATTTAAAGAGTTAAAAACTTATATCCTAGTAACTTGCCAGAAATAGGCTTGAGGTGTATGAAACAGAGCACCCCTGTTATACTAATTCCCCACCATGTGAGGATAAACAAGTTACATTAATCCAAATGTTTATATTTTAGTTGAAACAGAGCTTTTCTCATACACAAAAGCTTTATATAGGTTATACAATAACATGAACTAATTAACTCAATATAGACAGACAGTTTAAAACTAAAGTCAAAAGACAGTCATTATAACAAATAGGTTAAAAGTTCTTCTTACGTTTATAATAATTCGTCCATCTATCTGCAATGTGTTGCTTAGTTAAGTAACCTTCCATATACCCCGCAGCGTAAGCTTGTAACTTGTTGTCTGCATTTTCATTCGTAGTTACTTCGATTTGAATCCAGCTGTAAAATTGAACGATTTAAATTAAAAGCTTAGATGCAACGCAGACACGCATTGTAACTGACATCCATTACTTTTTATTTAATTGTGTTCTAAGAACTGTTGTTTTTTATGTTTTGTAAATGCAAAAACCGTAGTAACGCAGAACTATGCCAAAGCTTTTACCTGCGATAGCCTACTAAGGGATTTTCCCAAAAAGGTTTTTCCCATTATGGCGTTTAGTGTTCTGGCGTAACCAAATTACGAATAAAATTACGGGTCACATCGGAACCTTTCAGTTTACCTTTCACTTACTCCGTATTAATTATACAGTAACGGAAAAGGCAAAACAAAAAATTTACGTTACTTCTAAAACATGATAATAATAATAAGCTCACTGCATTGTATTTAAAGCTGCCGCCACCGATGCCGAATAAAAGTTGAATGGCTATATATTATTTTGTCCGTTTGCTACAGCAATCCGTGCGCACTAATATTGCGCATTGGCAGCACAGTACAGGACCGGTAATTATACGGTGGCCCAAAACACAAATTTTCACACTACTTACAGGGGTAGGTCTTGTAAACGGTGTTTTTTTAATTGTATCGAAAGTTTTTCACACTTTTACATTTCATACAAATATAGTAGGGTGGGGGAAGATGGGACACCTTTTCATTCTATTTTCTCGTCACATTTGGTAGTAAACGAAGAACATTTAAAGAATTATTAAACCGTATGCTCATGACTCCGAAAGAACGTTGTTAATTGTTTAAAACACGATAAGAATATTTATAGGATATTATGTGCTAAAGGTGTCCCATCTTCCCCCACTCTACTATATATAGCGTCCTACCCATTTTTCATCAATGTGTTTTTATAACTCGTCCAAGCCAACATATTATTCCCACTGCTCCTGGATGATGGTAATCCCCGGTGCATTGTAATCCTGTTCCCTTCACTTTTCAAGAGGACCCATCGCTCCCACGGGAGATCGCTAGACACTCCTGATCGACTTTGACATGCGAGGAACAGAAGTAGAAATACAAACTTTAACATTTTGCCTCTATGTGCCTATCAACAAAAGAAGTACATATAGTAGGGTGGGGGAAGATGGGACACCTTTTCGTTTAGTTTTCTCTTTTCATTTGGTATAGTAAACAACGAACATTCAATGAATTATAAAACCGTATCTTCACGACTTCCACAGACCGTTGTTAATTGTTTAAAATACGATCAGGCTATTTGTTTATTATGTGTTAAAAGTGTCCCATCTTCCCCCACTCTACTATAACTTTAAATAACAATGAATAGTTATAACTGATTTATCTTTGCTAGCAGGGCAACGACATTCGTTCTAGCGCATGAGTGTTCTGTCATGTATACAACTCGTGACCTATAACAACGCTCTTCTTGAGTCGTTAAGATATGGTAATATAATTTCATCGATAAATGAGAATGAAAATATGGACCATTTTAACACTATACACCAAATTACGCCAGTGCAGAATAAGGAGAAAATTTTAAACAAGACTAAATAGACCGCAAGATAATACAGCCCATATCGTATAGAGATAATTATTCTAGTAAAGAGTATTGCTTTACTGACAACATATATATATATGGAATAAAACTATTGGCTTAAAAGACAAAGTAAAAGCTTTAAGACAGGCGCGCACCGAAGTACAGGATGTTGGGCCTACGCGACAGATCATATTACACGAGGCACTTTAACGCTTAAAACTAATTAACAACAACAAAATATTCTGCATGTATAAAACACGACAGAAATCAGTAGTTTATAAATGCAGACATAGGGCGTATAACAAACTTATATAATATATACTGAGCAGTTTCCTTATTTCCAGAGGAAAATGTTAGGCGCATTTTCCAAGATCAAAGTTGATATATTGGCAGCTGTATTTTACCAGGCATACAATTAGTAATGTTAATTAATTGTACGGCTAAAAATACCTAGAACAACGTACTCTATGCCTCACTGTATCGTACTATAGGCCCACAGTAGATGGATACCTGTTCGTAAGCTATAGGTGCTGTCAGTTGCATTAGTGCCTTGCAATGTATAAGACAAGCTGTCTTTCGGTTTATCTGGCGCTTCCGTAAATTTTCTAAGTATCAGAAACATCAAAACAATTAATTTCTTAATAAACCTTAAAAAGTATATTAGATTGAGAACGCGAGACGGATTTCAGCTGAATATACTTAAAGAATGTGTGCATGCGCCAGAAGCATACGACCGCACGGAAGCAATTAAAATACTTTAGACCAACTTAGGAAACCGCTGTGGTTCGAATGAAAATTCGCCGTGTGAAATATATATATCGATCATATTGACAACATACACTTATATGCATTAGATTCTGCATTTATCACGAAACAACACACGTTGAAAGTTAATGTTTGGTCCAAAACATAAGAAAACTATTTCGTTAAGCGAACAGAAGAGCGTAGCTCAACCATAGTAGCTAAAACACACGCTTGGAATTAAATGTACCAGAGTGGAGGAGAATGGGCCACCTTTTCATTCTATTTTCTTGTCCCATTTTGTAGTAAACAAAGAATATTTAAAGAATAATAAAACGGCATCCCTACAACTCCCGTGGAGTGTTACTATTTATTTAAAACACGATCAGGATTGGTTATTATATGTGCTAAAGTTGTCCCATCTTGCCCCACACTACTGCATGAGAAATAATATGAGCACATCCTCTCGATCTTATTGTTAGTAATGGTTTATGTATACAGTGTTAAGCATTATTGTGGTCTTATGTATGTATTGTTAAGGAAGGAGTATTTATACAGTGTATTGGTATAAAGGGCGGTATTAGAAACTGTCATGCTATTAATCCAGCTTTTCAGCCTACAATGAAGTTATAGAAAGACTTTTTGAATAAATTTAAATAAATAAATGAGTGTATAGATGCAACGTTTAATCCTCGCATAGCGGGGCAACGTCGTTTTAACACAGGTGTTCTGTTTCATGCACCTCGTGCCCGCTTGCGAGTTGCCAGCCCATATATATGTAACTTTGTTCATTCATTCTGGAAAAGGAAACTACGCTCATGTATAGAAGAACCACAGCAGGCCTACACACTTAACATGTTGCGCGTACATAGTATAACCATTCCTAGACTCGGTTACCGTATACGAGTTATAGCCAGACAAACTTTCCTTACGCTGTTGGAATCGCATATGCGATATATTATATAGACGTAGCCTACAACTAAAACGTTAGTCGAAAACTCAAGAAGTATTCTGGTACGATTGTTACAGCACCTTATCTTTATACAGAAAAGCACGAGCATAAACGTAAAGTACCTATATCGCTTTATTGAATAGCATTAAGCATAGTTTCTATAACCTTATACTATGACAGCTGTCCACTCTAAATAATGGCTGCATTGGTTTAAACACTGGGAAGAATCATTTAGGATTTCCGCCATAGGTCGTTTGGTAACTGCTCCTATTCAGAACGTATAAAGTATACAAGAGTAAAGGGAAATTTATTTTGTAATTAGATCTTGAGATGCAGGCATTACTTGAATGGATGTCTTTATTTATATCCCTGAGCGACATGCAACGACAGTCGTAAGAGAAAGGTAATTCATTAAGTAATTCATTAATAAATTCATTAACTGAAATATATATACTAGAATAATTTACGTTAAATGTAAAAGGAAGGAAACACTAGATCACAATAGACTAGAGGCAGCATAAAGCCATGAACGCTGTTTTAAATGGTCACGTATATACACGATCGTTGTCATGTCTCTATGATAAGCGAAGTTTTATACTCACAATGCTGCCACACTATTAAACTTTAATCTGGGTTCAATAGCCATACCGTACAATCTTTTTTTAAAACAGTTCGACTATGTTGACTTAATTGCGGGCACGCACGAGAGTTGACAATATCCCAATAATGTTGTGTAAGAAGTCATTCTAAACCGCAAACGAACAGCATTCGGCTTACATCATCAATTTTAACAAATTACGGCTCATGCCTTTGGTTCAAAGTATTATATGTGGTTTTTAATGTGAATAGAAGGGTGGGGAAAGGTGAGGCACCTTAAGCTAATAATATCCAAATATCTTGATCATGTTTTAAACAACTAACGAAGGTCTGTGGGAGCTGTGAGGATACGGTGTTATACTTCTTTGCATTTTCTTTGTTTATTACGAAATGGGACAAAAAATAGAATGAAAAGGTGTCTCATCTTCCCCACACTACTATAGCTGGAAACAGACGACAAATATGCAAGTGCAATCATAGGAAAATAAAAAGCATAAGCATAAACGGCTTTTTAATTTAGTAAATGACAAATTATTGTAATTTGATGTGTTTATAAAACAGGCTGATACGTGTTTTAATTACCTAAGCATATCAGTTAGCTGTGGCGTAATTAATTGTGTTTTCTTTTCTTTTAGAGAAAACGCCATGTGAGACGCCGTGTTCTGACAAATAAATAATTGTTATTAAATTGAACGTACACAAAGCGATATAGTTGTACAGTTAGTGTTGGTCTATGTAGCCTATTTATATAAAAAGATAGCTCCACTTTTCGATTAAGCAATTTCTTCTAATCGATATATTTCGTCAGGGCGACTAAATTGGAATAGGAAAAATCTTTTGACGCGGTAAAAAGGCGAAAGAAGCAGCGAAATAGCTGGCGAATTAACTTTTTTATAGGGCTGCTCACCTAGCGATTTCCAGTTTGGTCTACAACGTCTTTCAACACAGGGAAATCACCAGTTTGTGTGCGATTTATAAAACGAGTGAAAATTGTTTTCTGCTTTTAGTTTGTAGGAAAAGTTAGAAAATGTTTGACTTGCAAGATGTGAAAAGATTCTACAACTGGAGTATCGAAGAACGAGCGGGTAAGGGTATAGAATTAGTCTTGTAGAACGCTATCTTTTGACAGTCTTTGAACAAGACATTTTAGATACTTTTGCACAAAATTTAAACTTCCAAGTTTAAATTGCAGATTAAATTCAGCTAACTAAACTATGTCATAACAGTAACAATTCAAAAAACGTAAAATTGACATCTCAAAACCTATTTAGAACTATAAAATATCAAGTCAATCCCACTCACCTATAAATTTATCACCAATCAAAATCATCTCTTAATTTTCAGATGTTCGTACAAAAGATTGGTTCCTTGTTCACAGTCCATGGCCTCCACTAGCAATACTAGTTTGGTACATCATATTTTCCATCAATGGGAGATCAATGATGAAGGATAGACCTCCTTTTCAACTTAAAGGAGTTTTGATCATCTATAACTTCGCACTTGTTATTCTCTCAGCATATATGTCATATGAGGTGGATTGTTTTGCTTATTTAATGCAAAATAAACTATTAAATGATTACTACTTGTATTTTACATATCAAAATGCTATATAATAAATACAGTTGTACAGTTGTATGTGATTCAGTATGTGTATAGCCTATTTTAAAGTATAAAGCACTTCCTTTAACACAGTAGCCTGACACATGATTAATACACTCGCATAAAGTTACAGACTTAAAAACTTATGTCACCTAAAATAAACTGCTGTTCATATGTTGTACATTAAAAAATATGTTATTTTGAAAAATTACCTCAACAAAATTTGTACAATGTACTTTAATTTAATGTTGTTAAATGCTTCCATTGTTTATAAACATATTTACCTACTACTACTTACCTACTAAATTTTTTAATCATTCATAAATATATTTACCTACTACTACTTACCTACTAAATTTTCAACCATTCATAAATATATTTACCTACTTTGATTCGTTTCAGTTTTTCATGTCGAGTTATTTATCCGGATACAGTTTATTTTGTCAACCTGTTGATTATTCATATGATGAACTTCCTATGAGAGTAAGTTAAGAATAAACTTATGGTTTTATTTGATTTTTTTTATATTCAGTGTAACTTATTTTATATGTAGGGGTCTTACAGCAAAAAGTGCCAAAGAATATTTTTAGCAAATATTGAAGCCATGAACCTAAAAGTCAAAATTGGTTGAAACAAAGCATTAATTTAAACTTTTAATGTATAATATGAATACTAGCTATTAGGTTATCTTAAATGTAAACGTTTGTCATTTCAAATGTTTCAGTTAAAAACTATATTTAGTGTAGGATTACTGACTATATTCAGTAATGTAGGGCAAATATATTATACAAATGCGCTGTAATGTTTGTAACAAAACTGACCAAAAGTTTTGTGCATCTAAAAAGCATATCTATGTTTAAATTTACCTTTTAAAGTTTATCCTTTAACAATCTTTTGAATTCCTTTTCTATATTTCCCTCAGATAGCGCGAGTGTCATGGTGGTACTTCATTTCTAAGTACATCGAAATACTGGACACTGTATTCTTTATTTTAAGGAAGAAATTCAACCAAGTGTCGTTTCTTCATGTGTACCACCACAGTACAATGCTCGTTAATTGGTGGCTGGGGGTTAAGTATGTGGCAGGCGGACAAAGTAAGTTTAGAGTATTCATTCAGTGATTTGGTGGTTTAATTGATACCCATTTCCACACTTTTTATTCTTAGGTGTTTTAACAACTGTTGTTTTGCTTCTCTTCGTTCTCTAAATACCATAATCTTTGATATCGTTTTTTCGAAGAGATAAACAAAAATTATATTATGTCAAGTGCGTGAAAAATAAATGTCATGTATTTAAACGCTTGTGGCAGGGCATTGACAGTTCTCTAAACATGGGTGTCTTATCCCATCTAGTGCTTGTTTATGACTTTTTAATTCTTGCCTCTTTTTTTAATTAAAATATTCTATGTCAGTGCTCTTCAAACTTTTTTGAGTTGGTGAACCCCTAAAGTTGTTGCGCCGAACTCATGCACCCCTGATTGCTTTCACATACAACTAATGACGTTTTGCAATTCTCAGTGATGCAAGATATAGATTCATATAAAAAAAACTGTAGGAAAGTGGCTAAATTTGTTAAAAATGTTCAAAATTAAACAATATTACTGAAATTTTGGAAGTTTGTGATGCACCCTGTACACCCTTTTGCACTGGTGTACCCCATTTTGGGGTACCCTGGGGTGCACTGTTCACACCGGTTGAAGAGCACAGATCTATGTTATTATGATTGAAGAGTTATTTAAACTTATATTATGATTGCAAACAATGTATATTAATTGATATTTTTGTCACAGGTTTCTTTGTAGGAATGTTAAACTCCTTTGTGCACGTTATCATGTATACTTATTATGGTCTTACATGCTTTGGACCACAGGTGCAGAAATATTTATGGTGGAAAAAATATTTGACAATGTTTCAACTGGTGAGTAAAACAAAAATATTTATATTAGGTATGCAGAGTGCAGTTGTCTATTTTTAGTAGTCAGTTGCACAAAGCAAAGAGAAATATATATATATATATATGTAAACCAAAGTTTTCTGCAACAATCAAAGCCAACAAATGGTTATGAGATATTATTATTGACTTTACATTTTGCAAAAACCATGGGGTTTCACATGTGGTAACTCGTAAGCGGGCATGGGGTTTATGAAACAGGACACCCATTTTAACGAGAGACTACCATTGCCCCACTACGCAATTTAAAAAGGTTTTAACCATTTGTTTAAATTACGCTCCAATAACACATATAACGTATATTTATTTCAGACCCAATTTGTGGCAATTTTTGTTCACTGTTCCTACAACTTATGGGCAGATTGTGATTTCCCCGATTGGTTGAATCTACTTGTTATGTTCTACATGATTTCACTGATAATGCTGTTCCTTAACTTCTACATTCAATCGTATTTAAAAAAGAAACAACTCAAGCAAAGTTAAAACATTCAAGATCTGTTAAACTGATTGATCCTAATAGATTAAACTGTGGATATGTTTCAAAATATAAAAATAAAACAACATTTCAAAAAGATATTTAGGTAGTTAAGTTATAATATTTATTGAATGTCCACTCTTTAGCTGCCTGCGAATGAATGTTATACACCGCATGTTACTTTATTCTCTGCTATTACAAAGTTTCTTAACTGTTTAATAAACTTGTATATATATTACCCTAGGCAATTTTATACTTAAACGAGCCACCAGTTTATTTATTTACTTCAAAATTTTGATTTTTTGTTTAGACGTTATGCATGTTTTATAAAAATACTGATTAACATTATAGTTACTTCAATTTAATACCTATATCCCAGAAGTAATGATAAACATAATCCACAAAAAAATTCATTATAACCTCAATTTATTTTCAAAAACCTGTTAAAAAACTTTTAAGATCTTTCTCTGTTTTTTCAATAAAGTTTCAAAAGCTATCCTTAAAACCAAGTATAACACCTCAACTGTTTGGTTTGATGTATACGTACTATGTAGCAACCATATCATACGTATTTAACATTCTTGTGTAAATTGTTTTCTAAATTTTTGTAGACCTAAAACAACCAATGTAAAGACTTAAAAATCTTACCTAAAAGTTCCACCATAATAGTTAGTAAGGGGGAAATAGTCATAATTAAAGCATTGCACCCAATATTAATTTATTCTACATTGTGTACTTGTTGTACTGTTGTCAATTTAAATTAAGTGTAATAGACCTTATCCCCAAGTGACATGCTGTAGCACCTCACCCCTTATATAATAGAATGTCCATTCCAATTTCTATTAGTGAGGTCTTATTGCCATTATACATTGGATGTAGGTACAATTTAGCCTATTACTGCAGTATTGTAACTGTAAATATAAAATATAATATAACATTTTTTTTACAAGTTTTATTTTGATTGCAACATATAGTAAAAGTAAAACTTCACAAACAAAAACTTTTCAATAGAAATTTAAATCGAGAAATAAAATAAAACACAGTGAAACTTGAAATAAATTATGGTGGAATTAACGTCATTGTTTGGTTTAAAAGCAGCAAGCAATACTGATGGAACAAAGCTGATTGTTACAGCACAATGAGTGCAAATAGAAAAACATAGCGGCCAGCAAGCAAATATTGATTATTGATTAAAAAAAGGTCACACAAACTCCAAAAGATCTCACCAGTTTGATCAAAGTCCAGATCAAAGTTGATTTTAAATATTTTTACAAAGCAATCTATTGTCTCTGTTTGTGATGTCATAATAACCACTTTCTTTAAGCACACGTTCAATAATACCCTGCAAGGAATATGATTCGAGTAATACACAGGGATCATTGGTGTATGGAATACATATTATGTTAGATTTTACTCTATATGGGTGAGGTTCTTGTCGAGAACCTGGGATTTAGGCTAAATTTTGCCCATTATCCCAACATTCAAGCCGCCGATGTACATCGTTCATGCAAACAGTGTGACTTAGCTATAGACTCTCTTGCTCTGTACTATAAATAACTGAATAATACTAAAGTCTTTTTGAAAAAAATATTTTAACCGAGTTGAGTATACCCGTATTAAACTGTCCTTCCTCTCTTAATTAATCTATAAACATCACGAATGAACGAACTGTATAAAGCTTGATCACTTTAAGTGTTTTATGCCGCATGTGCAGTTATAAATAATATCAGCGATTTAGTTTGAATAAAAAAAACAGTTCCAGTAACTCAGTAATTTCTTTCCCAACAAAACTTACAATGCAACAATACATAGCGTTAATTTGTACATCAAACATTGTATAATAAAAATAGACATGGTATAAAATAACCAAGTCCAATTTATGTAATATCCATTTGTTTTACTATGTTTTTTTCTATATTACACTTACTAAAATACTGTATAATATGATTTGTTTATATTTTACAAGATATCTATGTTACGCTAACTAACTGTATATTATAATATGATATTTAAAAATTTTTAATTTTATCTCACACTAAATTACATACACACTAAGAATTTATATTTTACAAGATATCTATGTAATGCTGACTTACATACACTGCATAAATGGATGTTTATATTCACATAGGATATCTATATTACACTAAGATACATAGTAGTAGGAAGTTTATAATGTACAAGATATCTATGTTGCACTAACGTACACACTAGCAGTTATATTTTACAAGATATCTATGTTACCTGCATTTGTCCGTAAGTTATCCCACCCTCATACAAACTGGAAGGTTCCGCCGTCACCGTCGTGGTTGATTGGTCGCCTAGCAACTCACGAGTTTCCGCTTCAGCGGTTGCACGTTGAGCCAATGACGTCGCTTCAAGGAACCCAACGTCAATTGTTTCATGTGAGCCGCATAATAACTGGGGATTAAGGTTTAGAAATCACAGTTAGATGTTTTAGGCACTGAGGCTAGCCTTTATTTATTTTCGTTTTTGAGTTGTTTTTTTAATTATTTTAATTTTGTTTTCTTAGTTCCCTTTTTACCATTTCATGTCCAGGCTTAGTGTAAATAACTAGAAACTAGCTTGTATATTTTTCCATAGTTGGAGAAATATATCAAGATATATCAAAAACCTACTTGGCTGTACGGCGTGATTTCTTAGAACCTCACCCACATAGAATAGAATCATTAAAACAAACAAAACACATAAAAACCTTCTTTAGTTCATTTTTCAAGCCGGCAGAAGGACTGTTGGGTGAGAACAATGATCTTTTGTAACGAGAAATTATCCGTCTTCGAAAATTAACTTCACTTGTGGGTGGAAGCTAAAATATTTTGAGTATTGAGTTTGATTTAAATTTTACAGTAAAACTACACACACGTATCACTACAACTACCATATTCGTACAAATTATGGGTTCAACTGAGGTCTTCATGTGAGGGACAAATTCAAAAGACAAACTGTTTCATAGGCTAACATGTTTTTCTGAGCAAACTAAAAAAACAATTTTAATTTAATGTTACAGTTAAAAGGTACAAGGTGCCATGACTGGTGGTTTATAAAAACGGCTCATACCTACGGGTAAAGAGGCAACATTAATAATTCCTGTTACTTCTGTTAGCAGACATGATTTAAATAATTTTTTAATGGCTTATCTGGTATAAAAAAACATAGTGTATTCCGACATTTCGTCTGCCATTCGACAAGAAATTTGTTTTTTTATACCAGATGAGTCACTAAAGTAATATTTTTATTTGCGGAATACTTCATTAGATAACCATAACACTTACCTGGTCAATATAAATAATTTTATGAAGTTGGATCAACGTCTGTTGAACTGGATCGTTGATTTGTCGTAACTTGCTCGGAGAAATACTCAACATACGTGATGTACCGCCACACGAGGATGCTATGGGGCAATAAATAATCAGTGAATAAAATTAAAATTGAAATTTATTAATTAAATGAAATAAATGTTACGAGATCTACATGTTATTTATAAACTTGGCTGTTTACACATATGATAAAACTTTTATAGCATTTATTCTGTTCCCAATGTTAAAGATACTGATGGGTTAATAAGTTTCCGAACATTGCTCCAACTCAGCGGTCACTAATGGTTTGTCTATATACATATAACAATATGAGTAGTCTGGGATGTGATAATGGGCAAACCTGATTTAAATCCTACGACCTTTAAATGGAAAATTTATTTGACATCATAATAAACATTATCGGCCCGTTTGTCTTACCTGGTCTACCTCTAGAATTCATCAAGCTTCTACCACTTGGTGGAGCTCTCAGTTCGTTAGAATTGCTCCGAGCTGTAGGTAAAGTTGATTGTTACATAACAATGCAGTGCATTGTTTTATAACAATGGGCATAAGGATTGAATATACACTTCCCTTTGTTCCATAACTATACTTACATTCTTATAATAAGTTTTACATCATAAAAAACATTATGACCCTTTATGACATTGGTATATTGACCTTTCGTGATGTAGGGTATATTTGCATTATAAAAATACATTATAACATCACAATAACCTGATAAATCGAAGCTTAGCGCTCGACGAGGTACTTCCCCTCTTAAATCGGGGCTTGGTGGGTGGGGTTGTTTCGTTCCTGCTGAAACGGGGCGGGTGGGTTTGCGGAGGGGGGTCTCGACTGCGGGGTAAATATAAGTTGGTTACTTTATAATATACATTGTTTTTAACATAAATAAATTAAATATATGCCTAGTGTCATTGCACATCATGGGACCTTAGGTTTGGGCCAGGGTAGGCCCATTACTCAGATTGTTATAATCTATTTGTTAAGCACTGAGTTTACCCGGACTGTTATAACCTATTTGTTGACCACTGGGTTAAAGAAATGTCCAATAAATGTCTTGCCCAAAGGCACATATGCCTCATACTATCAGTATCAAGCATCAAACTTAGTATCCTTTGTTAACAATGCAAGCAATCAAACACTAAGCCATGGTGAAGGACAACCACATTATTAAGTAATGAAAACAAATCATTTGACTTGTTACCTTTATCATGGCCGTTGACAAAGTTTCTTGCCATGGAAGAATCAACTTTTATTTCAATTCCTTTGTCTTCAGTTGCTGGGATTTTAATTGGAAATTTTTATTTTGCTAACATGTTTTTGTATTCGAATTTATACAGTAAGAATGTCAAATTAACAGCTTAGTATAAGTTAGTGTTGTCACATACAAACCTGTTTTTGTAAGATTTTTTGTTTATTTACAAAATGTTAGTTTAAGAGAATAAAATGCTAGAAGAGTTTTATCATATTTGTAAACAAGCAAGTTTATAAATAACATGCAAATCTGGTGTTTAATTTTTAAGTTACCAGATTCATTTTATCTTTAAATATAAAAATTATGTTGAAGAAATCATTAAAAATCTTGAAATCTTATCTTAAAAATCCTTAAATATCTACATTCCATTTTGATTCAAAATTCTACAATTATGATGTCATAATACCATTGTCGGCATCGAAAACCTCTGTTTCATCAGAATTTGACCGCATCGTGGTCGGAATATCTGATGATTGTGATGTCACACTACCATTCGAGCCATCAAAATTACGACTCGCTCTTTCATAAGATCCCTTGTTAAAAAAAAATAAATTTATCATCGATGTCATAGGCTTTATAGTTATACTATGATGTCACAATACAAGCTAAATATCTGTTACTTCTTAAGTTAAGGCACACAATGGGACCTGGGATTTAGAGGCAAGTTAGTCCGGTTCAAATAGGTTGGGTTACCAGGTAGTAGTTTAGAAACCTTTTTAACCAGTTGTTATTAAAAGTTGAATCATTTTGATTGTAGGAAACATGAAGATGTACTTTAGTTGCCGCAGCTCCATTCTTACTTTATTTTAGTATTTATGTCGCAACAAGATTAAGAGGCACTGGTCTTTATTATACATTATGCTGCAAAAACCTGCGAAGCTTGAAACAATGTCTGATAATCTTGTCTGTTACGACGAGCTTCATAGAAATGTCGCTGCGTTCGTCTTCGCTCCTTTTCCACCCTTTTTTCTGCCACCATGTGGAGATGAGTGATATGGTCCGTGTAACGCATGAGTGGCCCGGATATTACGCCACAAACACCAATGATATCTGGGCGCTCACTCGGTTCGACTGTTAAACAGCTGAAAATATACAGAGTCTTAGTTTACAAAGAAAAAATATATAGAAAAAAAAAACAGAAAACTATAGAGAAAAAATGTGTAGAGAAATGTATATAGAGAAAATTTGGGGGTAATGGGTCCATTGTGGCCTAAATCCTAGGACCCATGGCAGGCCATGCTGCTGGACCTCACCCACATAGAATATAGAAAAAATATAGAGTAAGTACTCACCATGAAACAGTTTTATTGACAAGCTTTGTGTATGTTCCATCATCAGGTATTGGAGGAAATTCACCATCGCATATATTCTTGGCAAGTGACAACATGTTACTTGTGAGGAAAGGTGGGTCAAGGGTTGCCATTTGGTATAAAATACAACCTGGAATTTTGACCAATTGTTAAAAAAATACTGCAGTGTTGACCAATTATTGAAAAATACTGCAGTGTTGACCAATTATAAAAAAGACTGCAATGTTTCCCAATCTTACACACTTTATAAAAATAGCATCATCACCTATGTACTCTTTCAAAGCATGATAAAACATAGATTTCATGTTTTACACCATGCATGGGGGCTTCATACAAGTTAAAAGCATTTCAATGCATTTAACCTGCTATACTACACCCATAATAATTGCTATCTATTCCTACAAATTAATATTTCCACCCACCCAATGCCCATATATCTGCCTTTTCATTATAAGGTTCATTTTTAATAATTTCTGGACAAGAATAAAGAATAGTTCCAACAACTGACATCATTTTTGATGAATCTGGTTTTTGCTTGGCGAGTCCAAAATCAGCTAAAATTAAAATATAAGTTTTCAAGAGCGCATAAATGGCATGAAAGAACATATTAGGCAGAATACTGACAAGCAATAAAACACTCTATGGATGTGTGAATGAATGGAACTTGCTTTATTCTAACAAGGCTTACTGTATGTATGCAGTTTCATTAGATGGCATGAAACAACACAAATGATTTTCTTGGTGTGTAACAAAAGCAAAAATATATAACAAAAAATATAACATGTATAACAAGGACAAGAAAGGAAATAAAACATTAAAATATAAAATATTCTGCAAAACAACAGTCATTCTGATATACATAAATTGAGGATATATTATATATAAAGTTTCTACAAATATAAATAACAACTTACTTATAGTAACTTTATCATTTTCACCCAACATCACGTTGTTAGGGCTGAGGTCTCTATGCACAATACGCTTGTCACAGTGAAGATAACGCAAGGCAAGACACATCTGTGGATAATAAGGTGAACGTCATTTTATATTCTGTTACTTTATTTGTCTTACCAAGTTTAATAGACACACTTTTTATTTTGTTACTTCTGCTACCAGGCATAGTGTAGGTAATCTTTTAATGGATCATCTGCTAAAAAAACGCAGTGTATTTTCTTTCCAAATGACAGATAAAACGTCAAAAATACCTCATTTTTCATACCAGATGAGCCATTGAAAGGTCATTGTTTATCTTTGCTCTTTACTGTTTTGCCGACAATCTGGACAACCTATTAGTGTCCACCATAGACATTATATTGACTGCTCTTTATCAATTGATTCAGTATTAACATATATTAGGATATATATATATACACCAATTTAACCAGGTTTAAAGTTCTTGATCTTATTAAAACAGTAAATGCAAAATAATTATTGTTAAAATATCATGTATTAAACAAACCTGAATAAAGACTCTCCACAACCTAATTTCTCCCATTCCTGGTTCTTTCTTTTCCTTCAATGAATTAAAATAATCTTGTAGTGAAGCTCCTTCTATTAATTCCATCTCAATGTACAGTTTGTCATCTGTAAACAATAAACAGGGTGTTGTGCGACTGTGTCCAGTTATAACATGGATGTCTTCTTACACACCAGGCACAAATGGTGTATTCATACACATCATGCATATTGTCAAGATAAAACAAATTCGTCTTCTTATACACCAGACACAAGGTGTATACATACACCTCATGCTCTATACGTTAATAAATCAATAAAACATTCCAAAACGAACTTACTTTCTTGAAAAGTTGAATAATATCGAACAACATTTGGATGACGCAGCTGTTCCCGTATTATACTTAACTCCCTAACAATCTCATCAATTTCTCTCTTTTGCCGTTCTTTCCCTTTTTTCCCTCCCCCAGTTACCATTCGAACTTCTTTCAAAGCGAGAGTGGTTTGGTTGGACCCTTTGCGAACCTGGTAAGAAATAACAATTATTTACATTATGTTTGGTAGCAGAAGTAACAGAATATTGGAAAGAAATGTTAATTTAATTTCCATTGAGGAACAAGCACTTTGTAACAAACAAAAAGATCCAACAAATTTTACACTATAAGGTTTTTTACTGACTGTGTCCTGGTGCACTGTTTAATAACCATTCCAATAAATTGTATTCTGTGAGACATTTTACTAAATGTGGTCTAGTACACCATTCTACTTAAAGGCTTTAACTACCTTCTATACAAAAACACTTCATACACATCCAGCAAACAGTTAATATAACAAAAATCTTTATATAAGGAACAAAACAGAAATACTTCATTTAAAATATTGCCCTACGTACTCTGTATACAGAACCAAAAGCCCCTGAACCAAGAATATCATAGATATCATATTCTCGTATTCTACGCTTGGGAGTTTTGTTTTGATTCAGTTCCTCCACGCCTGAGCGCACATCGTCTAGTCCTTGTTCCTAGGGTTATTAAAACATAGAAATATTAATAAACGGGACATAGAACTATTACTAAAATATATACTACCAAACTTAACATAAAATCATTATTAAAAGATATATTAATAAATTAAACAAAGAAAAATGAATTAAATAAATATTTTAAAATTTACCATAGAAGTATTATTATTAAAAGAAAACAGTAGTAAATTCAACACAGAAATAATAATAATAAATATAATATTATTAAGTTTAACATAGAAATATTAAAACTAAGAAATATTATTAAATCTAAAATAGAACTTTTTAACTATTGTCCTTGCCAAAACAATCCCTTGTCAATACATAAAACCGCAATTTACTGTTTATCTCAGTAAATCAAAGTCGTAGCTCACACTTTGTCATCACTCACATTCCATTACAAATCTTACACACCCTTCTCTAGTTTAGGAAGGCTTATGTACACAATTAATTGTTTGAACAGTCTCTTGGAATGTTGTACATACATGAGATACATCATGATAAATGCATCATGGGCAATATTAGCAAACGCCTTCCAATTATTTTCACACTTTGGAAAGTCTTGTGCAGTGTTATTGGATTGTCATTAAATGGAAAACTGAGCATTATGATGAAATAAATGGAACTCTAAGCACATTTCTTCCAAAAACTTACTCACTTTCCATATTCGAATAAAATTTATTGTCATTAGATGAATAGGAATAATGTAATAAATGGAATTTTGAGCACATTGCTTCCAAAAATTTTGCATATTCGAATAAAGCTTTTGTCATTAGATGAAATGGAATAATAACAAATGCATTATGATGTAATAAATGTGATTATTAGCACACACCTCCATAGAGTTAAGTTGCTCAACCAGTGGTTTATATTCCTCAGACTCTCGGACATAGTGACCAATGTCTATAAAACTCTGTAACATAGAAATGTTATAACACAACAACTTTTGCGCCAAAATAACAAACTAGATTAAAACGATCTTTGTAGTTATATTTAACAAAATGGTTAAAATAAAATTGGCCAGAGTATTAGTTTTATTTTTAACTGTTTTTCTTTTTTTTCTTTGTTATTTTTGTAATTATTTTGTAACTGGTTATCCAACCCCCATTTTATAATTAGGATATGTATATTGGCTTTTTTTATTGGTCTAAAAAAATTAAATTGGTTGGCAATAACATGCCTACAATAATAGCAAAAATTTAACTAAAACTCTCAAGAAAAAGCTTTTAAGTAAAGTGTTTACACCAGAGTTGATTTGCAACTGCCATTCTTTAAATAACCAATGTAAAACTGGGATATAGTAGAGTGGGGGAACATGGGACACTTTTTATTTCATTTTCCTGTCCCACTGGGTTGTTAAATATTTAAAACACGATCTAGATATGTTGATGTTATTTGCTAAAAGTGTCTCATCTTACCCCCTACTATATGTATATTATCTATTTGACCATCGAATGCCTTAGGTTGCAACTGTGATTTCTAAACAGCAAAAATTTTATACCTGAAACATGTCTGGAGGAAATAGTCGTTTAAACATTTTTCGATTTCGTTCCATGGAAAATAGAAATCTTAAAGCACGAAACGCGTTTTGTTGCAGAAGAATTCCACTGTTGCTGCTCCTTTTGGGAAAAAATGTATTAGTTATTTCAAAGAAAAAGTTACAGGGTGTAGTTGGTATGTAGAGAAGAATAATATTATTGAAATGTTAGTCATATATAAGAATATTTTTTATAAATTTAAAATCAGAATAAAAAAGATAATATTAGGAAACAATATAAATAAAATATATTCATAAATTTATACTAAAAGATACATACAAATCATTTTAAAAATAACATTTAAACCCAACATAAAGTAAAATAATAACGAGTTGCATTTATTAATCAAAACACATTGATATAAAAAGATGACTAGAGAAAAATTAGTTACTTTTCTGGTAGATTCCTGGGCAGGATAAACTTGGCAATGATGTACAAGCCATTGCTTTGTACGATGGTTTGTGTGCATCTGTCATCTAATGCTAACTCTGTTAGTGCAGCGCAACATGCAGAGTATAGCTGGATGGAAAAAGTGGTGAATACTCACATAATAAGACATTGAATATTCTAATATACTCGACTCTGCTTATTTATATATACACCTAACAGCTAAGTAAAACTGTTTAAGGTTATAATGGGGTACTAAAATATATCGTATCACCAATGCCTCAAAAGTTAGGGTGACATGTAACCCCAGGTACCCATTCTATTCTTGGTTAGTGATGTCCTTGTCAGAGACCTAGGATTTAGGCCAGATATGGTCTGTTACCGCAGGCACCTGTAATGTTATTACACCTGTTGTTTGAGGTGGAGGTTTTATTCAGCCTAGCTATAGCTATGCGACCATTACAGCATTGCAGATAAAATTCCTCACCCTGATTTTGGACTCGGTTAGTTCATCTTTATTGGAAGTAAGAGGAGTCACAGCAGCTCGTGTGTGTCGAACATAACCACTTGATAATTTGAACCTCCCGCAGTTTAAAGTTCGATTCCTAGTAAATGGGAGTAAATATAGTTTGGGTTATGTTTTACACCTGTGGTCATGCTGGATGAACAACTATAACTTCCCAATGTTTGGTGGGTTTAAATTTTAAGGAAGAAAATAATAATAAGTTAAAAATTTTTTATAAGAAACTTGGGAGTTGAGAAAAATTGTCCTGCTTTCTTTTGTCATAACTATTTTTTTTGCTAAAGATATAAAGTAGTAAAAAAAACTTTGCTTTTCTAAAACTTACGAGTTGAGAAGGTTGAGCAAAACAGGGACTCCCCCCAACAAGCGTATCTCGTTCGCCCACTCGACGTCGCTACAGAGCTGTACAAGGATCCACACAACGTGCCACAAGAGGTCACACTGCTCACAATCGTTTAAAACGCTTAAAAGAACGGGAAGGGCATCGTATATCATCATCTAACATAAAATGTTAGTTCGATTAATGTTGTTTCTAGCTTTTTACTTATTTGATAAATTTGAATGTTGTACTTTCCGTTTTTTTTTTATATTTTTCACTAATTTAATAACACAGTATGTTAAACTATTTATAAAGGTCGTGGTAGAAATTGGTGTTAAAAAATAAAATTCCGTTAGAAGTTGCCTGAAATTTGACATTTTAAGGTTATTTCAATTAAACTTACTACGACTGATATAAAGTAATGGTCATTTCCATTTTCAACCACTGGTTACCCGTTATCTAGGATCAAGGGTGTTATTTATAATTACTAGTAAGTTGGTAATGAAAAATAAATTTACGTAATTTTTTTAAAATCTTAATTGTTTTTAAATCTTTAAAATTTAATTCACTTTGACTAGACTACTATAAAGTAACGGTTACTTCAAGTAAACAGGATGTCAAATAACATTCATCTCATTGTAAATAAAAGTAACTACCTGCTGCTGGATTTCTGCATCAGAAGAAAGTGTCCTCAACAAATCAGCGCCGCAACATTTCGAATAATCGTCGAATTCTTGAATTATTTGGATCACTTGCTCCACCGAGTGTAGATCCCCGATCAGGGTTCGCAACGTCTGTCTGTTATGACATCATAATGATATTTTTAAATTAATGTGTTATAAGAATTGTTTTTAAAAGAAAAAATGGGTTTAAAAAAAATTTAAAAAAAGAAAAGAAAAAAAATAAGACTACTGTTGTTAATTGTTTAAAACACAATCAGGATATTTAAATATTGTGTGCAAAAATGTTCTATTTTACCCCACAGAACTATATTGCAATTTTCGGTTTACAGTACAATCTGATTGCTATAAAGGGATAATTAAATCCTTTTTTTACCATGTTAAAACAAATTTTATTAATTGAGAAAGGGTTTTGAATATCTTTAAATGGTGGCCACTGTTTTTTGGTGTGTTTGTTATTTTTGCAAAACCTATATTTTCTGTTATAGCAGAGTACATAAATAATTGGTTGTTATTTTTTAGAACCATCACATTCTGCATTTAGTTCTATACAAGACCCGAATAAAGTGACTTTACTAAAATCAATATCCGACCTGACATAAGCCTAGTGGAGGCAAAAGTTAAAGGACTTAGGGTAATAAGTAGGTACTTGTGCTTAACCAGCCATAAACTACATTGTTAGCCTCAGCAGGAGATCTTAGGGATAAACATAAATGTGAGAAAAATCTTTAACTGAAAATTTCTGGTAAAATTAAATCTTGTTTAAATGATATATTAGTAATAACTAATAACTAATAAGTATATTAAGATTAATGTAAGTTTTTTTAAATACAGTTAATACAAAAGTTAAATTAAAGCTAAATTAACAGTATTTGCTTGTTTATACGGTTTGTGTATAGGCTTGGTTGGACCAGTATCATTAAATTGTGAGACCAACAATTACTTAGAGTCAATTTGCAACAAAACCCTCCCTAGACCTCATCATTCATATATTAGACATTTTTTTAAGTTGAGCAACAGTTTTAATGGTAATAGATCTTCCCTTAATAGCTTAGCCAAAGATTCGCATAAGCTGATATAGTGCTGTTTAGCCAGAAACAAAATCAAGATTTACATAAATCGTAAATGAGTAGTTCACTTACTTTTCAGCTAATGCTGTTAATGTATGTAGAGCACAATGTAATATGAAGACATCTCCAGCTTTAAGAAGATGCAGCATTGTTTTATGGATCGAGATATCAATTAAAATATCATGGTTCTTTGGGTGGTTTGACAATTTGTAGAACATGGCTGTAAAGGAAACATATTTTGAATTAGACAATATAGTTTCAATGTTGGTTTGGTCTGGCAGCCATTGTTTTTACATGCTTGATGAAGGGTACTTGATTATAGTAAAGTATTCTGTCTACTCTACACCACAGTCAAGTTTGGATTCTTGCTACCATCTGTAGTCACCATGGCTAGGAAACTAAAAACTTGGCTTTTTATATCCTTTGTAAGATGATTAAAAAAATTTAACTTGTTTTATCCTCATGTGGCTAGGATACAACAGTCGCTATAACACGGGTGTTCTGTTTCATACACCTCTTGCCAGCTTTTGAGTTACCACGTATGTAACTTTTAAAAAGTGTGTGTTAATGGACCAATAAAACTATTCTATTGTGTTAAGGTTTCCTTAAAATCACTAATTTTACAAATATATACAAGAACACAGTAAGACCTTTTTTGTAGACTTGTCATAAAATAAATTTTATGGAAATCAAATAAACCATAAAACCAAGCACTATCATACAACATATCATCACTTAATTTATGCACTTTACACACATGATACCAATGTAATAACCCATTTTATAAATGTGGGGGCTTTGGGTTAAAGTAACGATGATAGAGATTACATGAATAAATAGGAAATTAAAGCATCAGTTCTCAAAAAATAAAATGCCAGAAGAGTGTAATCAGAATTAACATCATTTAAAAAAAATAGTAAAAATAACTCATTTAAAAAATGTTACATATGTTAAAAAAAAACAGAATACCAAATAACACATGTAAAACAGGTAAAATAATATAACATACATATTTTATAATAAAACACTCACATGCAAGATGAGCAGTTAGATCCACAACGCAGGTTTCCTCTGCACATACAAGGTAGTTCTTTGCTTTCACATGAAACATATCACTAAAATATGTGATCCCATCACTTCTAATAAAAGCTTGTTGAAAGTAAGGATCTCTCATCAACATTCGAAGACAAATTACTATGTTCAGCTTAATTTCTTCATTGCTAGAACTGGGAGAAAAAATTAAAATATGGTTACTTGGGTGTATATGGTGTTACTCAATAAGAATTGGATTTAAGAGTTAAAATATATATATATACATGTATATGTATATGTATGTGTATGTATATATATATATATATATATATATATATAAAGTAATTACTGTTGGGTAAAACAATAAAAGTAATTAGACCTATTGTATAATTTGCAGTTTCATTTTTGGCCATCAGGCACAAAAATAAGACGTGGTTGCAAAATTAGACAACAGTAAAAAAAATTTCAAACCCACTAATTATAACTGTCTTAGAGACTAATATAAAAGTACGCACTCTTGACCATTTTTTGGTAAACAGTTTATATTAAATGAAAAAATAGGTAGTTAATATAGGGTTATCCACTTACATAACAGGGACTTTTTGTTTCACAATAACAGAGAATAGTTTCTTGAATAATTCTTTATGAGCATGAAGACTGAACTTTCGGTCATGTTTAAAATGTTCACTAAACCACTCAAGGAGCTCACATAATCTGTAACATAACACAAAGCTACATGTAAACTTTATAAGCCTTTTAACCATAAATTATTTATATATGTATATAAGTTTTGAGAACATAAATTATATAAATATTTTATTTGTGTTTTTAGTTGGCTGACAAGAACTAAAATAATATAAGACCATGTAATTGATTTAACTACAGTGTTTATAATTAAAACAACCAGATATATAGGTATTAGCTAGAACATGGTCTTTATTAATTGGTGGTAATTTGTCAATATTCATCTTAAATTAATAAAGATAGTAGTTTATCTATAAGATATAGCTGTATTTAAACTACTTTCTGCTTGGAAATACAAAGAAATTGCAGTAGCACTGTGAAAATGGTGGTATTTGGTTATATCATGTATATAAAATGTGTTTTAGCCAGTAATAACATTACAATACAACACATTATACACATTAGGCAACTTTTGAAACAATACGTTAACAAACTTACCGTTTGCATCGAGTTTCAAGTTGGATGCGATCGTTCTGTGTTTAAAACAGATTTTAACATTTTTACTTCAATTTGTTATTTAATTTAACTTAAAATTAATTTTAAGCTTGAGTATATGATGAAATTAAACACAAACACAAAACCATCTTACTACATGGCAAGTTATAGTTTTTTACCATTAAAGTGTAATTTAGCTGACACAAAGGTCGTTCCGTGTTTTGATTTATCAAAAGCTCTATTCTTTTATAAAATTCATTTATGGCAACTATTCCACCAAAACCACAGCATACCTGTTTAGATTTTTCTGACAATAATTTGATGATCTCATTCAAGTTGATTGCTTCATCTGAACTTAAAAAGTTGGTCATGTTTTAGTTTAACATTTGAGGTGACTGTTTTATTTCAAATTTAATACATGCAGATTCTCTATAAGAACAAGTTTAAAGTATATATCCAGGCTGTGATGTTACTACATTTATGTTTAACTGGCGTAAAATAACGATCAATTGTAAAAACACACCGCATAAAAGACGCGGTCGGTATTAGTACAAACAAAACCTTAATCGTATTTTGATAATTATTTCCTTTTATTTTTTATTCCACCACAAAACTGCTACCAAAGATTAAATTATCCATATGTGTAAGCTAAACAATGTTAAATATTACTGGCGGAGAAATAGAAACGTTCTAAAAGAGCTTTAAGGTTTTGAAAATTCGTAAATGTAATCTGAAAACAAAAACGTTTGCAAACAGCTGGGCAGCGGCGTCCTTGGTAATAATTTACCGACCACCAAGCGGATTTTATATTTTAAATGTTATCCGCGTGGTGACGGGTAAGTTTTTTTCACACCCCGAGGTTCAGTATTCGATTAACCTAAATAAGATAAAAACAACCGTATATTTATTCATCTCGTGTTTATTATATAACTCTGAAATAAGGTACGATTGTAATAGAAAGTAAAAAATATATAATATGTACAGACTCCACTAGTATTCAGACATGTATTTAGACCTTGAAAGGGTAAATGTATGAAAGCTTTACGACAAATGACTCTTTGTATAAAAAGCGGTTCAAACGAGCCAGGTAATGTGCAGAAGAGTCTAATAAGTTTTATATTTCCTAGAAACAGCTATTCTAAAGATTGCTTAAAAAGGTTAAAACCGTGTTAGTTTTGCTGTCATTTCAATATTCGTATTTTGTTACGATAACCAGAAGATAATTCTATTGATTTTTTTTTCATCGACAACTTGATTAGTAAAACACTCTTTCGCTTGTTGTGCATTTCCGCGCCATTTCATCCTAATCGGTCTGCACAGAATAGAAGTGTTCAGAGGTATCAACAATCATTTCATTGGTTCATATAATGACATCATTAATTCCCAGAGATTACTTGAGATACAGTGACAATGATAAGGTGTTAGAATATTTTTGCCTCTCCCTATGTAGTGGGCACGTCAATATATAATTAAAGCCCACTGATTGGAATGTCAGGTAAGGCTGTGTCATGAACATATGCTGTTTCTGTGCGCCTCATTCTACTGTTGAGTTGTAATATGGGTGTTTTTTTTACGACACACAGTGCAGGCTATTTAAGTTTCTTGTTCACGCTGTCGAGCTGTGACATAGATATATGTCTTTACCTATCGGACACACAGTGCATAATCATAATTTTACGCCCGCTGTCGATTTTTTAAGCGCGTGACTTTAAATGCTTAAGTTAAATAAACCTTATATTTGCATTCCGCGTGCCCGATAAAGTTTATGATTCTCTTTACAAAAAAAACTGTAGCCTGTATACAGAGTCTACTGAGAAACTTGTTAAAACGCGCAAAATATTGGTTAACTTGAAAATGAATCAAACGTTTTTGCATTAAACCAGGATTTTTGCTTTGCAAGCATAAAAAGATTAAAGGCTGCCGAACAAACACATCGCTCTTAGCATTTAAAGAATAGCAGTTGCATTACTCGCTTCGTGTAACATGCGCACATTACATAATCCATATAAGCCATTGTCGTGACCGTGCAAGTTATTACATCATAATCTACAGGCACTATATACTATAACGATCGATCACACTGAAGAAGATAGCAACCCTACTATGTATAGCCTATATATAATAAGAGATTGAGTTTTAATTTGAAACAAGTCAACCGAGATAAGGGTGCGTGTTATAACTCAGCTATATGAAGACGAATATTTTGAGTTTATTTTGTATTGCATGTTTGAGTAGCAAGCTTACTTGAATGTTTAACTTATAAGCGTATTTATTATACTATGAATGTAAGATAGGACACCTTTAGCACATAGTATCTAAATATCATGATCCTGTTTTAAACTATTATGAAACAGTCGAAAGAAAGTCGTGGAATATTTCTGAAAGTCGTGGAATATTTCTTTAAAAAAATGTTTATTGTTTATTACCAAATGAAATGAGAAAAGAAAAAAGAAAAGAAATCCCGTTTTTACCCTTACTGTTGTTTTTATTTGGGCTATAGTGCAATAGTATATGAGTTGAGCTGTACAGTTATGATGTATTAAATTGCACGGGAAATGTTAGCTTACAAAAACACTATACAGTCTTCAAGCATTTGTATTCCATGAACTGGAAATAAGAAGCAGAAATGTAAATACTCCAACCGTTAATGCCGGATGATTCCCCATTTATTCACGAACTATAATTAGGGGATTTGCCATGGATGACTTGGCACAAGGGTATTGTGGTAATGAAGGGAAAACCATTTCATTGTAAATTGAAGTTTTTAAAACGAACATACAGCGGCCGCGCTGAACTAGTTTTATTGAATAAACGATCCTTTGGGGTTGCATTGAAGTTGATACGTTAAAAAATAAGTAAAGGTTTTGCTATTGGTAGCTGGGTGTCAGAAATAGTTGTGCTAATCTGAGTTGGTAATCTTGTAAAGTGAAGTAGTGTGAAAACAAAACAGCTGTGAGTTTGAAATGTCTCTTACGAGTTACGCTCAGGCTGTGAGTTTATACTTGGTCATAGAATAAATATGAGTTGGTATAGGTGGAATAAAACCTTACAAAAAAGAAAGATACTTTTTATCAAGGTTACATAGTAGGGTGAGGGAAGATGGGACACCTTTTCATTTTATTTTCTTATCCAATTTGGTAGTAATCAAATAACATTCAAAGAATTATAAAACCGTATCCTCACGACGTATCCTAAAGGTGTCCCGTCCTTTCCCACCCTACTATACCTATTATTTGGGTCTAACAAGTTACTGAGTGTACCACAGGATATTAAAGATGCTATTTAGGGTATAAGAATGTCTTTATAAAAAAACTGTAATTTTTTATCGAAACAAACATTTTTCGTAGACAACAGTTTAAATCAGCAATGATTGTGAGCAAAGCGCTGTCAGACCGAAATAAGTCATCTTCTGGAGGGCGAAATGACCGTGACTTATCGAGAAGTTTAAAAATGCATCCGTTGCTTAACGATCGTGGAGGACAATCTGGAAATGGGGATTCCCCTAAACAGCTAAACCCATGGTCTTTTTCAATGGTAAGCAAGTTTGGATGTTTTCTATTTATTCATGGTAAATTTTTTGGTGTGGTCCGTATTTAATATATATTACTGATCATAGGACTACCAGTGTTTATTACAAAGCATTACCTTATTTATTTCTTTAAACACGATAACGAAAATTATTCGGTTTAAAAAAGGAACAAAAATTGGCAACACTAAACACGCGATTTCATCATGGTACTCTACCAATATAGCATTACTGAGTAAGACTGGAAACTTTTAGCACATTATATTTAAACATCCTGATAGTTATGTGTTAAACAATTAACAACGGTCCATGAGAGTCGTGAGGTAACGTTTTAAAATTCTTTAAATGTTCACTGCCAAAAGGGATGAGAAAATGGGATGGAAAGTTGTTCCATCTTCCCCACCCCCTATATTACACTGCTGGTAATTTTCATGTTTTGGCAATTAGTATAAAAATGTTAGACCTGACGGCGCCAAGCAAGGGCTTATAAATCCATAAGCGACACTATATGGATTATTATCTTTAATCTCGATAGTGCTTCGCTTTTTCATTAGTAATTACAATTCCTTTGTGCATTGGACACGCAAGTATATAAGTGTTAAGACCAATGTAGTAAAATTTTAAAGGAATTATATGCTATTTCGATGGCAGTTGAAATATAGGGTTAAATGCTGACTGCAGATATGAGTTATCGTAATTGACATACACCATTACACATATCTTCTGTTAAAAAGAACTGGGTTTTACAGTTATTTTTATAATACTCTTTACCAGTAGTGCTATAACTTTTTTAACGTTTGTTATTGAATTTAAGCAGAAGAAAATCATTACAGAATTGCTGTCAAATGTGTTTTTTACTAAAACTTTATAAAAAAAATTAAAGCTTAACCGAGCGAATTTGCAAATCAAAATATTGTCTTGAAAGGCAAATAATCTTAAGGGTAACCATTGATATAAACATACTAAGTAACAAATAGATAAATTATTCCTACAGGTTACTCTATGCCCAACAGCCCTCCGTCCATCGATATGCAGTTTCATTACAAGTATTGTGTTTGCTATAACTGGCTTGGTTATTCTAATTCTTCAAATATGGAGTTACACTGGGTTGGTGTTGGTGGCGGGTGGCGCACTGTCAGCGTTTATTTCAGTGATTTGCTTCCTGGTGAAGCAGCGAAAAGTTGCGAAGGAGATGGCTAAGAATCTAGAAGCTCCCGTCGACGACAAAGTTGGCCAAATAACCGAGATACCGTTCGATACCATGATGTTCCGCGCTCCTACGGTGCTCAAGTACAGATCGTGTGAAGAAGCGTGGAGCACTCCGTTGGATCCAGCCCCTAGGATGCATAAAGACAGAGCGAAGCGAAAAGAATATACTATCATTGCACCTTCGTGCGATTTTAGCAGTATTGAAATGGGGAAACCACCCATTCGATGTGGTTACATGCATGATAAAAGAGAACGAGACATGAGGGACCGCGTGTATTAAGCAACTCTTGATTGTTTACAAGAAGCACTTTACGTAATAGCCAGTAACACTTTTTATTGTCGGTTGTACATCTATGTACTGACTGTTATTAGGATCATTATGGGGCCATGGGTTGTCCAAATTCTCAGCCATAAGGTTACAACAAAACAAAAATTACTCGCAAGCGGGCGCAAGGTGTATGAAACAGAACACTCGTGTTGTAACAACAGCCACGCGAGGGTAAATAAGGTAAATTCATTTACTCATTAAAATAAATGATTTTTTTGTTTCTTAGCCAGTATCATGTTTAACTCTATAATTCCTGTTGTTGCTTATCTCATGGGGCGTATTATGCATAATATAATCTACCTCAAACATGCTATAGAGACCACAGGTACAGTTATTATAACACTAACGCCTTGATTAAGAACATGCAAAACAACTCCAAGCAATTCCTATAGCATAATTGATTAGAATGCACGGTTAACTACTATAATATAGCATAATTGATTAGAATGCACGGTCCTATAGCATAATTGATTAGAATGCACGGTTAACTACAGTATCGCGTCACTATATGTTTAACCATAATCGCGAAACTATGTGTTTGTCATTAGGCGGTTTCGTCGAACTTTGACCATATATATATATACAGTTAAGGTAGGGAAAGACGAGATAACCTTAGCTCATAATATCCAAATATAATATTATTATTTTTTGTTTACCACCAAATGGTACGAGAAATTAGAATGTAAAGATGTCTCATATTCTCCCCGACCACTATAAATATTAATTACCGTTCAGCTTGTACAGAATCCTTAGCGACCATTCAGCAGGTTCATATATGGGGTTGTTTTGAGAAATATTTTTATTCTATACGTGGGGGAAGACCTATACAGCGTAGCATACCATGGGACATAACGTTACAGCCACAGTTGTCGTTTGACGAAACCCCAGGGTCTCACCAAAATGAAAAAATACGGGTAAATTCCCAAAAATTAGACAAAAAAAGAATTGTTATGTTAAACGTGGTAGAACAATAGATTTTGCAGTAATGTGCTCACTCGTTATCTGGCCCAAATCCCAGGTTTTGGAACATGCCCGCTATACGACTTCATATAGAATAGAAATACAAAGGTTTAACATAGTGCAGTGCAGTAAAACTGTTAGAGCCTTAGGTTCAGGAAACAGTCATGGCACATTATTAAATCAAAACAGCATATATGTCACCGCATATAGACGAACGGTTCTTTTGTACTGTGTTCCTTTGATCAAAGTACGATACAACATACAGTTAACCATGGGACAGACTGAAGTACAGTACAGTATATACCCGTGAGAAAGATATAATTCTATGGGTTTTGATTTATATTGAAAATAACGGAAGTAATAAGCATGTGTGCTCTTGACCAAAATATACGACGCCTGGAGCGCAGTTTAAATAGACGTCTGGCTAAATAAAATCACGATATACCCAAACCTTTTGACTAGGTTTTAAAAAGAAAAAAAAAGGAAACGGCTTACGCAATGATAAATCATCGGGTAAGAGCAAGGCGGACATTTACGTTATTATTTCGTTTCATATCAGACAAGACAGCATGGAAGTCGCTTGTATATAGGGTGTATTTTACAGAATACCGGAAAGCGTACAGAAAATCATATCTTCGATCGGTTTGTTATAAGCTTAACGAGACAGTCGAGTTTACAGTACAATGGTATAGCGAGTCTTGGACATTTACAGTTAAAAGCAAGAGTTCACTGTAAATAAAACACTGAGTAAGATGGACCATGTTTTTATACCTTTTCATCGTCCGATTGGTGGTAAACAAATATTATTTACAAAATTAGGTAACCGTATCTTCACGACTCTAAAAAAGCGTTGTTAATTTTAATAATCGCAATGAGGAAATATAATATGGCATACAATGTAACCTATATCATTTCTACCCTCTAACAGTTTTAAACAATGTAGAAAAATCCAGAGATAATAGAATAGGAAAATGCGAAAAAGTTTACCGGCGGGGCTTTCACACGAGATGTAAGTACGCGATACCAGTTCTGATTCAGCGGTACGGTTTATGACGTCACAAGCGGCACTGAAAAGAAACAACAATTACAAAGTAGGCCGGGCCGAATTTAGGATGATTCATTTTGTTCCGTTCGGTTGTAAACAGGAATAGAGACAGTTAACCAAAAAAACACAACCTTTTTTTCGCAACGCCTAATTCGTATACAAGAACGAAAAGGAGGTTAATTTTTACTAAATACACGCCATTTAGTTGTTTAAGTATAAAACAAGAATAGTTATACGCTTATGGTTTAACACATGTGTTTACCAAATTGCTTTAAAAAATGGCAAAAAGAATGTACATTTCCGTTTCATGTGTGTCAAGCGGCGCTAAGTGTTAAAGAACTATAACAGAGAACACCTGTGTTTTTAAAAGACATACGTGAGTTTCGTGCGTTCCATGCGTGATTACATCATGGCAGTGCCCCGTTCCATAGTTGTTTTAACTCATCGTTCTAATATAGTTGTTTTAACTGGTCATATATTGCCACATGGAACGATAAAAGAGAATGAAAACATGAACCATCATCTTATTCCAACCTATATAATAGGAACCACACCCAACCTATACAGTTTTAAACTTTTAGATAATATAAGTTTTAAATTTCAAAATGTGCGGAATCTGGGCTCTGTTCGGTTATGACGCGAATGACGTCAGACAGTTCACTTGTGCGCAAACAATCGCACATAGAGGTCCCGATAATTTTCGGTTCGAGAACGTGAGTGGACTTCGAAGCGCTAAACTTGCTTTTCACCGATTGGAAGTAGTTGGTGACGTAGGCGGAATGCAGGTATGTATGACGTCACCACCTATGACGAAATATCTACAACGTCAAAACTTATGTACAATGACTTCAACACCCGCATGACGTTACACACGGATGACGCAATGTTTATGACGTCACCGGTGATAATTAATCGCAACAAAAATATTTCGCTGTTGCTTTCCTGCTACGATTACGTCAGAAAAGTTTGTTTGTTTGTTTCAGCCAATGAGATTACACCAGTACCCTCACTTAACTTTGATATGCAACGGAGAGATTTACAATTGTCAGAAGGTTTGTTAGCTTGTTTTAAATGTAATGATTTAAAGAGTGGGGTCGCTAGAGTTACAAACTGAATTAATTGTGTATGTCCGGTGTGGCAGACTCCTATGTCGAAAAAATGATTGAGTATACACATCCGTGTGGGAGACACTCATGTTACATTACCAGGGTGGGGAAGAGGGGAATCCCTTTTATTCTATTTTCTCGTCCCATTTGGCAGTAAACAAAGAATTACAAAACCGTATTCTTACGACTACTATGGACCGTTGATAATTGTTTAAACCATGATCAGGATATTTGAATAGTAAATAAAACAATATCCCATCTTACCCCACAGTACTGTATATAAAATATTTATGTAACTCGCCGCTTGCTTTACAGTTAAAGGAAGAATTTGGGTTTAACCACGAGACACCCTCTGACTGTGAGGTCATATTACATCTGTACAATAAGTTCGGCCCAGAGGTTTGTGACGTCATAAAAAAATTAACTGTGAATTAATAAAAAATAAAATATTAAAGATTAAATAAAAGTTTGATTGCGAATAATTTGAGTTGTAATTATGCAGGAGACGAGCAAATACCTGGATGGCGTGTTCGCTTACGTCATCGTAAACACGCGCGACAACACCTTATTACTGTCACGTGATACATATGGAGTTCGGCCGATGTTTTATTTCATGACAAACAATGGAATGATGGGAGTCTGCTCGGAGGCTAAAGGTGACGTCACATAACATACTTTTTAACTTATATCTTTGAAAACGATGGTGAATATCAAATTGTTGAAACAACGAAAGGAGGGGATTAACAGCAAAATGACAGTCGTTATTACCACGCTATGTATAAAAGTGTAGAAAACAGTGACGGTTTAAATTTTTTTGCTGCTACACCCAACATATGGTGAACTCGCAATGAGTTGTTAAGAATTGGTTAAAAACAAATTATGCAACTCGAATGAAGTGTGCGTTAAAATACGACCCAAACCACGGGGAAGTCGGTTTCAAAAAGAAATTTACTCAAACACCGGTTACAGTCATCTCTCTTTTCAATATTTCATAACAATACTCCGTTGTTCCGTTGTAATTACACAGGGCGACCATATAGTGAGCTACCGATTAAACGTCACAGAGAATTATATTCGCTATTAATTACCTCGTAATAACACACTGTTGCGATGTAATGAGCATATTATTCAGATCAATTTTATAAATTATCCGCAAGGTTAAATACGTGGTAACTCGTAAGCGGACACGAGGTGTATGGAAAAAACACCCCGTGCTACAACGACTGTCATTGCCCTAACACGCCAAATAAAATAAGCATTAGTTTACTTAAAATTATTTTCTGTAAAACTCACAGGTTAGTTACTTACAATTAACCTCGTGTTGTGTCACACAGGTCTTTATGACTTACTCAAGAAGAAAAACGGCGAGGATAAAACAAAGCTGCTTCGCGTGTTTCCCCCGGCCCATTCTATGGTTTGTGACGTAATAAAGAACGGGAAGATCGCTCCAGCGACGCCGAAGATGTTTCATTCATTCCCCGAGCTGCCACGCCACTTCATGTACCAAGGGGTCGTTTTAGAGAAAGGTTTGTCAAAACTTTGACCTTCAGTTGTAATCTAACTTGTTTTATCCCCGTGAAGCGGACAATGACCGTCGTTATAACACAGGTGTTCTGTTTCATACGCCGAGTGCCTGTTTACGAGTTACCACATAGGTAACGTTGAAGGTGATTGTTTTTCGTAAGGATTTTTTAATCATAAGGGGGATTTAAATGCGTCTTGTCAATGGACACATACGACATACACTCATATTGGTAACAGCGGTAACAGCATCGAGCTTCGAACCCGTCGTAAACATAAAACTAGAAGCAAGTTGTTCAACCACTTTGCCACAGTTTGACAAAACGTAGACGTTCAGTTGTTACGAACAATAGCACATTTACGTCACAGGCGAAAGTGATGACGTCATAAAGAAGAACATTCGAACGTTGATGATAAATGCTGTGGAAAAAAGGTTGATGTCCAGCAGAAGGGTCGGAAGTTTATTATCAGGTTAGGATGATTATGTTTGTACGATATTGCAACACAATATTGTTGGACAAACAGTCTTTTAATTTATTCAGATGCTACAAAAGCTTCGTGCGTATAATAGGTTGGGCTAAGATGGTCCATGTTCATTTTCTTTTACCGTTCCATTTTAACAAACAAAAATGTGTATAAATGCACCCTGTGTGTATGGTGAATATGAATAGAATGACCATGCACATGAATACACCCATGTTATATAAACACAGCACCTATGTTATGACTCAGAATAAATACATCTTAACGTGCCATGTCCGGTGCACAACATTAATATTCAAACAACCAATAACACTGAACCACAATTTAAACAACAGCAATATCTTTCACCAGGAGGATTAGATTCTTCATTGGTTGCCGCCATTACTGCGAAGAAACTTCGAGAAAATGGATCAAAACAACCGATACAAACATTTTCAATTGGAATGGAAACTAGCCCTGACATCGTGGCAGCTAGAAAGGTAGGACGTCATCGTTACGTCACAGATGCTTGGAATGACGTAATCATTACGTCACACTACTTCGACGTCAATGTTACACGTATTGCTGATTATTGTGACGTGATTTTCGTAATGATTCTAATAAAAATAAAAATGACGAAAACTAAAATTGACTCAATAATGTAATTATGAAAGTTTTTCTACTCCCCCAAAAAACATTTGTGTCCTTTTGACATGCAGGTTGCAGAGCAAATTGAGAGCGAGCACCACGAAGTGATATTCTCGCCAGAAGAAGGATTAGATGCGATAGAAGAAACCATATACGCATTGGAGAGTTATGATGTCACGACCGTGAGAGCTTCAATCCGTAAGTTTAAAACGGAATGTTGCGCTTGAATGTAAATGTAATGCAGGGCGTCAACTGTTTTATTTTATTGGGGGCATACAAGGTGTATGAATACACACCTTGTGTACTTGGGTTTTAGGTAGACCATATATATATCATATATATAACATATATATGAAATAAACATGATATCTATGGTAGACACCCATGCTATATAATCGACAGTGGGCATGAGATTTATACGAATACATCATCCATTTTTTCTAGCATAGATGTTTTATTTTTAAAATAATTAAACCATAAAGGAAATTTGAGAACTTTACAGCGCGTAGGAGGTGCTACCTTATGTTCGTAACAATAGAAAAATGCCATAAACCTTCTTTGTTTGGGCAATCGATCTGCTTTGTGTACCCAGTTGTCTGGCCCATTATGCAAATAAGGCATTATGCAAATAAGGCGGTTTTATTTGATGCTTTATTATGGGTTAGATTCGTTGTCGGGACCTTTGATATAGGCCAGATTTTCTCAAACACCTATCAGCCGCTTGCGTACGTCGGTTATGCGGCCAGTGTGACTCTATTCGCAACTATAAGTTCACAAAGGAAAGAGATTCATTAATTTCTATAATATTTAAAATTAAACTTTGATTAAAAATTGATGCAATTTTTTTAGCAATGTACTTGTTATCAAAGTACATCAGTCAGAACACGGACACAATCGTAATCATGTCGGGAGAGGGCGCTGACGAGCTCGCTCAAGGTTACATCTACTTTTATAAACAACCAACCCAAGAAGAAGGGGACGTCGAAAGCAGGTGCGTGACGTAATGATGACATGCATAACAGTTGCAACAGTGGTGCTTATAATTTTCCAATACGAACAACGAGGCTCGACAATGTTATATACTCTTGTGGACGTATTGGCAAAAATAGTTACCGAAGAGTGTATGGTCCATCTGGCAACACAGTTAACGACAAATTCCCCAACCCAGTCGTGCATTCACTCATAAGCGGGCACGAGGTGCGTGAAACAAAACACTGGTGTTATAAGGACTTTCGAAATTCCCGAAACGCAAAGATAATTCAACTACATTCATTCATTAACAACAACAGCCTCAAATACGCATTTTTAAACATGATTCTTTTCTTAGGCGGCTATTATCTGATCTCTATCTTTTCGATGTGTTACGTACCGATCGCTCGACAGCCGCGCATGGGCTGGAAGTTCGAGCACCATTCTTGGACCACGCCCTAACGTCTTACTATCTATCGTTGCCGGCAGAAAAACGGGCCCCGAGTGAGGTAACATATATACCTCGGATAGGTACAACACAAAGACTTATACCAATGTCTAAAAATTAAAAATCCCCCTACATTATTTTTACCTAGATAATAAATACCAAACGGTTTAGAACTTTAGAATTTTTCACTGTGTAAATATACCCATAGTGTAATAAAAAATTCTTGCTTAATTCGCAGGTCGCATGAGTTGCGTAGTTAATTCATTTAAAATACAAACGGTAAAGCAGGTTTAAAGTAACGGAGATGATTTTATAGGGGGTATATCATTTTTATTATCTCCGGTTACACAACGAAACCTATAATGAATTCTCGTGGTGCAATGAATTATGGATTTATAAATATTATTTTATGAGCGGAAATAACCCAATAATATTCTTTGATAAACTTCCCTGTTTCATTTCACACATGTACTGTTTATTGACTATCAGTCGCAGTATTGCTATTTGGATCGTAATTCTCCATATTTATTACAACCGCAAAAGCTTGAACTGCACATTGCACAATTATAGTTAAAATTTGCATATTACTTCTATTGAAAACGAACAAAAACAGATTGTCCAATTTTTAAAAAGCATTTTTTTAAAATCCCAATGCGGTATAAAACTATTTTGTATGCCATTAGTAGGAATTGTTATTTTCTATGTATTTATTAGCGCCTGCTGCTTCTTATCGATATACTAAACTAGTTCACCTTATTCTTTTATAATGTTTTAACACAAATATCATTTATCGCTATAATACATTAACGAAAACCGAACTAATCAAAACAGCGAATATAAAGAGAAGAAGTTATCCGCAAAATGTCATTTGTTTTTTTAAATATACGTTTTTATTTTAGCCATTTTTTTTATTAAACCATACCTTTAGGGAAACATTGAGAAATTCCTTCTTCGTTCCGCGTTCGATGAATCGGATCTCATACCATCTGAAATATTATGGAGACGCAAGGAAGCATTCAGCGATGGAGTTGCCTCAAAGCGAAGATCTTGGTTTCAGATTCTACAAGAACATATCGAGAGCAGGGTAAAGTCAATGTTTGGTTTAGAGTTAGAGAAAAAAATGAATTAATGTAACCTTTTTACGCTCGCGTTGCATGGCAAGTTCCTTATAACTGAGGGTTCTGTTTCCTACCGCACCTCGTGCTGGCTTACAAATATGTGAGATGCCAACTCTAGAACAACTTGTATACAACACATTCACTATAACAACCTTGTATACAAACGAGTGCTGTGGGTCCGTTTTAGTCCGCTATAACCGATGTAACTGCCTATATGGGCAATATGAGTTAATGAGATATCGCAATTTCTGCTACTTATGACCTGCAAACCCAGAAAAAAGTAAAGCCTGCAAACCCTAAAAAGTTAAATGTTGAGCGGTGTATGATTTTTGTGGGCGATGAGGCAACAATTATAGTTGTTTGTTTTGTTGTATTGGACCAACCTAGGCCGAATATTTGGTTCGTCGGCTCTCCTCGCTGTAGTATAGAATCTCACCAATATACAGTAGAACAAAACATTCTTTTGCTTTTAGTTGGTTAATTTACAATAACGTCTTCTTTAGGTAAGTGACGATGCTCTCGCAAAAGCAAAAGAAACACACCCATTCCACACCCCTAAAACAAAAGAGGCGCTCTACTATAGACAAATCTTTGAATCAAAGTTCGGCCCACAACTGTCGAAGCTGATCCCATACCAATGGTTGCCTAAATGGATCGAAGCGGTAGATCCAAGCGCTAGAGTTCTTACGCATTATCAAAATGATGAGGCGTAAACATTGGAGTATATACAATTTTAACGTGCGATGTACATATGTTTTGTTTTCATTTCCAGAATAGCTTTGTTTATATTTTATAGTTCTGTGGGGTAAGACGGGACACCTTTAGCGCAAATGTCCAAATATCTTGATCGTGTTTTAAACACATTACAACGGTATATGAGAGTCGTGAGGATGCGGTTTTTATAAATTCTCTATGTGCTTTGCTTACTACCAAAAAATACAACGAAAATGTGTCCCATTTTCCCCACCCTACTATATAATAAAAAGGTATAACTGGTGCTTTAAGCTTGATTTGAAAGGTACTTTAAATAAGTAAAAAATTTATGCTAACATTGTCGTTTAATAATTTTCGCCAAAGATAATAAATATACAAACATAATATACAAATGCTACTGTTGCAATTACAAAAGTTTTCTTTAATATACATATTGATGCTCAGTTTTAATAATAAGTAAAACATGAATTAATCACCTCACCTTTCGTATTCACAGAAGCCTTGAAATATGTTCGCCTACTATTTACAACTTTACAGCAACCTGTGTACCAACTTTGCTGCTGTTACCAACTACCGCCTCAAAGCAATAACGCACACTTTTTGGCACGCAGCTTGTTGATTGCTCGAGCGATTATTGATGTCGCGGGGAGACGCTTTGCTTAAAAGCGAAACGGATAGAAAGCGATTTATTAATATACAAATACTTTATAGTAAATAAAACAGAACATCGCCGACAGGATTCGAACCTTGCAGGCAGAGATTTCTAGAATGTCGCCTTAACCACTCGGCCACAACGACTACGAAACCACCGATGACACAATTTCGTCAAGATATCTAGTTTCATGTTTTTTAATATTAATCTCTGTTACAGTCACTGACTTAACCAAAGTTTGCTAAGCTATACAGCTCGGGTTACAGGAACCCAAAAAAGTGTTTATTTTAATATTTGGCTCTCTTGTTTATAGAAAAGTCATGTGATATTTGATGTTTATTCGAGCGTTAACTTTGTTTTTTAGAGAAACTTTTCAGAAGTTTTCATATTTTGATACATTTTTAATTAAACGTGTCTGCGTATCTGAATAAGATGGAGGAAGACGCTACGGAGTATTGCATATGCAGGTCAAGCGACATTGACCGTTTCATGATAATGTGCGACGAATGCGAGGAATGGTTTCACGGGGATTGCATTAAAATAAGCGAGAAGGAAGCTCGCTATATAAAGTACTTCTACTGCAAGACTTGTCAAGGAAAAAACCCTCTACTTAAAATTAAATATAGAAAGTCTAAAAAGAAAGAAGAGAAAGATAAAGAGAGAAAACGGCTAAAAGAAAAAATTAAAAAGAAGAAGTTGAAAGCAAAGAAAGAATCAAAGCAAATTCCACCTGTTCAAAAGTCGTTTTCCGCTCCAAACCTGCAGGAAAAAGGAGGCAAATATGAAAAAGATGAAGCATGGACTCCTAAAGCTCCAATCCGAAAAACCTCCGTTCATGAAGTTCAACCTTTGATAAAAATCCATTCCTCCGAAGATGAACCCGATTTGTCTCCGGAGCGAACTTTGTTTAAAAAAGAGTTTGATCCTTATTCTGTAGACCCTGATGCAGATAATATGAAGCTGAACTTGAATGGGTGTGGAAAATGTGAAAATTGCCAAAGGAAAGCAGATTGTGGGATGTGTGATACTTGTTTTGATCGGAGTAAGTACGGTTCTCAAAGCAAAGCACAGAAGTGTCGACTTCGAAGATGTTTGGACGACAGATTCAGTGGTAATGTTAAGCAGAAACAAACTAAAGAATCTTTAAAAAGACAAGCTGATCTTGCTTTCGAAGAAAATCGAAAAAAGCACGAAAAGAAAATAAAGAAGGAAAAAAAAGAGAAAAGAAAACAACAGTCAATGTATGCAACGGCGAATGAAACGAATGAGTTTGATTACGACATGAAGCGACAGTGTATAGGACCCAGATGCACCAAACCTGCGCTTGTAACATCAAAGTATTGCAGCCATGAGTGTGGGAGACTGTTGGCTCGAAATAGATTGCTACAAATTCTTCCACAAAGGATACAGGAGTGGAACGGAACTCCCACAGTTGCCAATGATAACGGGAGGCAAGAGTTAGATCGGATCAGGAAGAGAATGATCAACGCAAGGACTGAACTCCAAGCACTGGAGCAGAAGTTTCATCGTTTAGAGACGATTATAAGTACTGGGAGAAGTTTGACTGTGGTTGAAAAACTCGATAATGATGATGAAAGTGAGGGGGAGATGGATCAGTCAATATACTGTGTTGTGTGTGGGCATTCTGTGAGCATAAGGAATGCTATTAAGCATATGGACAAGTGCTACATCAAGATTGAATCTCAAATGTCATTCGGTTCGGTTTACCCAACGAGAATCGAAGGTTCCCAGAGACTGTTTTGTGATGTTTACAACGAACAACAACAAACTTATTGTAAGCGTTTACAAGTTCTGTGTCCTGAGCACACGAAAGAGCCAAAGGTTCCGGAGACAGAAGTGTGTGGATGCCCATTGACGTGTGATATCTATGGCCCTGAATTGCCCACAAAACCAAATCACTTTTGCCGGGCTGCAAAACGAAAATGCACACGTCATTTTAAATGGGAGACAATGTACAGGGCAGAGGTTGACCTGCAGAGGATACGGCAATGGTTGAAGATTGATGAAATATTTGATGAAGAAAGAAGAATTAAGACAGCTATGTCCAACAGAGCAGGACTTGTCTCACTTCTTCTCCATCAAACAACGGTACATGACCCAAACTGCTTAGATATGAGGACCAAACCTACAGTTACCAAGAAACCTGCTTACAGACTCATGATATAAACTTACTTTTCATACATTTTTCAGTGTTGCAATTTATACCTGCATTAAAAAGGTCGAACTTTCCGGGTAAAACAGTCGTATGTGAAATGTTTTGAATTAAAACTTTGTTTCATTGTTTAGCTCTGAAAACTCTGTAGTTATATAAAGATAAATTGAAATGTCGTTCAACAAACACATGGGACCTGGTCTGGCTCTTTTTCAAGGTGAAATGTAAGTTCTGTAAGAAATACTTGAGTTATATAGATTAACTGTAGGAGAGTGTTTTGAGAAATATCACTTTTATTCCTATTCTGTTTAAAATTAATGATATTCTGCTGCTAAATCTCTTCTTGCTTTAATTAATCTAATCTTTGTTACTGTATTTGTTTGTAAATAAAAGTTATATTACATACAGGATCCTTATGGACCATGAGAACGTAGAGATGGTGTTAAAGAAGTTTTCTCATTCATGTGAACATTTAAAGGGACAGAAGATTGGACATGTTTATCTCACTAACTTCAGGGTAAGATGTGTTCTATGTTGGTGGTTTAGATTGAGAGTTTGGCCACTTTTTAGTCAATTTTTTACAAAGATTTAACAAAACACCAGTTTTATAATGACTGCTGTTGCCACACTGCGCAAAGATTAATAATTATCATTCATTTATATCACATCTCCATTTTCCACTGCCAAGAAACAAATCAAGTTATTCAAGTGCTTGAACAATCTGGTATTACAAGTACATGCGTAAATTGGTAAAAATGCTGAAAAAATGACTATTACAGTTGTAACAATGAGCATCCAAAATTTTTATGAATCCTTCAATAATTTGCAAATTTCTGTTTTATTTTTCAGTTGTTATTTGTGAGCAGCAAGAGCAATGATATGTTGCGTGAACTTAGCATGCCCTTTAAGAACATCAAGGACTTTGAAATCAAACAACCTGTGTTTGGTGCAAATTATTTGCAGGGAAAACTAAATGCTGAACCTGATGGTAAAATATGTGGAAATACTTTATTCTTATTAATTAAAAAAAAAATCGAAAAAAAAGAAAAAATGCTGTCCAAAATCGCAACATAATTTAGACAGGAACCTCTGTTAGACTAGTGACTAGTCTAAGCAGTTGCCAAAAGTTTATTTATAATCCTTTCTTTAACATAGGTGGATGGCAAGGGTTTGGAATATTTGAGATGACATTTAAAAGTGGGGGCGCGATTGAAGTTGGTCAAAAACTTGTGAAACTAGCTACCAATCGTAAGTTTTACCGATTCAGTTTTTATAAATTCCTTGGTGGATCAATGTTTCAGGCTTTCAGCATGTGTAAAAACGAATTATACTAATGTTACTGTCGTTTCGGGATAATTATTAAGCATATCACCAAGGATGCTACAAAGTACAACCAATTAGTGACTACTGGGCTGGAGTAACGTCCATAAGTGTTATAGTATCAGTTATCCTCTATTATAATGTAAGTCTCTAACTACTGAGTCAATGGACTGTAATAGTAATATAACTTATGACTCATCCTAACAGTTTTATGCCCCCAACCCAACAAATTATGTACTGATGGTTATTAAAGAATCACAAATAAAAATGCTAGGTTTCTTTCTCTTTCAGACATAATATGCCCGGCAACTACAAATATATGTTTAATATAAATTACACTAACATTTTCCACCAGCCCCACAAATGATGTACCCAGCACCTCCAGTCATGGTTTACCCCACTGCCTCAATACCTGGCTACCAAGTACCTGGTTCAACCAATGCTTATGCCTTCCCTGCCCAAGCTTCAGCCCCACCACCTCCCATGTACCAACCCCAGGCAGGGGCTTACCAACCCCCACCTTACCCACAGCAAGCCCCTTACCCCCCACAGTCATCCCAACGTAAGTAAAGAATAAATTAAAAATTTTTTTTGAACTTTAATTTTTTTAACGAACACCGTTTTTGCTTGATTGTAGTTATGATTGTAAGAACAAAATTATATTTATTACTTTGCTTGTTTTATTTTTTAAAAAGCTATGCTAGTTGACCTGCAGACCACAATAATAACATACCAGCATTTTGGAAGACTTTTAAAAAAACGGTTTTAATTGGTGGTAGGTAGACAAATCTCAATTTATATCGCTTCTTTTTCTGTTTACACATGGATTAAAAGTATATTTTAATACAGTAACCTAAACTATATAATTCGAATGCAGAAGCAAAAGCGATGGAAGCCCAGCAAAGCACTTTGCCACCACAATATACTGAACAACAACAAGCCCCTCCTAAATATGATGAAGCTATGAAGAAAGATCAGTAAACTGTTTTCGGGATACAACATATGTACATTATAGGGCTGTGTTAATTATTATTTAAGGTACTGTTTATTGCATTGTGGTTCTATGTGTGTAGAACTAAGTAACTATTATATATAAATTTCTTTTTTAAAATAAAGACAATTGTTGTAATTCAATGTAAATATTCGTAATTCAATGTAAATATTCTTATTTCTTTTAACTTATAGTTTGTCGAATTATGAGTGCAATGTTTTTTTGTATATAATAAAGTATTGGAGTTGTTTAATTGATTTAGATAGCAGCCAAAGAACAGCTTCACATAATCACATTTAATGTAAGGGTATTTATGTAGCCTTCTACCCTTATTATCATATGCCGAGTAACTGGAGACCTCAAGCAACCAGTACTTGAGTATCAAATCAGAAAAAAAACATCATCTTTTAAACAAAGGCAGCACATTTTTGTCCCAAGCTTCATTCCACGTAATATTCCGAAACTTTTCCACTTCTTTACTTAGTCTGTTGAGGGTAGTCCTATCTTGAGGGAAGTCACTAAATACATTCACCAACTGCTTGCTGAGTTCAGTGGAATTTTCGAAAACGAATCCGTTGACATTATGCTGTACTAGCTCAGATAAACTGTAAGCAAGGTTTGTGTTAAAGGGTAAGTTGTTATCAGCAGTGGTTACACTGGTTAGAATGCTGACATCATAACCAGAGGATACGGAGTTTAAGGCTGTAAAATGTAAATAGTGACTTAAATTTAAAGTATCAGTGGCGTGTCACAGAGGTTAAAGTGCTCATACCAAACAATCTCAGAATCAAAGCTCAATACAGCATAACTGTAACCCAGTATTCACTAATGGGTTGTAGCACCCTAGGTGTCTTGGTAATGGGTCAACTCTGGTCTAAATATTAGGTCCAATGTAGTGCCACGCTGTATAACCTTACCCACATAGAAAAGAATGCATTGAAACATGGTAGGGATGTGCCGAGCCGAGCCCGAACTCAAAAGCTCGTGCCCGAGCGTCTCCTTTTTTGACGCTCGGCGCTCGGTTGAAAACTGGGCCGAGCGCCGAGCCTGATGCTATAATGTTGCACGCGAGAGCGAAAAATATTAAAAATGAAAAAAGTGAAGCTACTAAAAGATAAAGAGACTAGTCAGCGTAGCTTTCTCTTTAATTGTTTTTCGTTCGTTGTGAATTTGCTCTCTCGCAAGTAACGAATCGCAACGTCAGCAACTTGCCGGTATCGAGCACAGAAATAAAAAAGAGTAGAACGCGCAACTGGCCAAAATCGTGATGTATTCTTTTTTTTTTATTCACGTGACCGCCAACTCCGTCCCCATTTCGCTTGGTCTCCATTGTAAAAGATAGGCGCATAGTAGTTTTAAGAGGTTTTAGCTGTTTATTTCAAAAACTACATCAACTACTCAAGTTTATTAGGCAGTATAGTTATTTGGTAGGTTAACGCTTACAGTTTACCACTCGTTTGGAAAATTTAATTATTTAATAATTTTAATTAAAAACTTTAAACAAACGGTTTATTAGAAATATATATAAACTAGAAAATAGTTGTTTTACCTTATAACTTTTAATTAAATCAAAAAACGAATAAAAACTACATAAAACACCATCGATTCCATTGGCTACAATAGTAAACGGGAACGACCCGCGAAAGAGAGAGAGTGTATCACCTCTCTCCTTTACCGACATTGGAGAGGCGCGTTCTATTATTTTTTATTTCTGTGGTATCGAGTTACAGCCGGTGTCGAATTACACGAGCGCCCAATGTTTTCGTATCACATTTTAAATAAAAAGCCAAAAACTCTTAAAACTTTTTTATAATGAAATAATATAAATTGCTGCAACCACGGTTTTGCAACCACAGGGTTTTGCAACCCCTAAGCCACCTTTACCGCAGACACGTACGCAGCCAGAAAGTGCTAAGACGCACACACACGCGTTGCATTCAATATAACATTCCTTCGCAACGTAACTATTAATTATGACGTTTTATAATATAACAATCGGGAGGAATGTGCCCACTGCCCAAGTTGGCAGCCCAACCAACCACGAGATCAAAACATCGTGTATCAGCGTCACATTTTTACACTCTGCGCCGGCGTATGAAATAAAGGAAGACGCATGCGGTAGCATACATTCCACACGTAACAAACGAAGCAATCGTTGTGAATTTATTCTCGTGAAAAATGACGTAATGAAACTCTGGTTCTCGTGCGGCGCCATCAAACGATGTTTTTTGGCTTCTGTCCAAGCTCGACCGGGACGATACTTTGTAATATCATATTATTGCGTTGGTTCTAATTTACTGATAGCGTCGCTCTTCGCTTTTATATTTGCACCAATTAAAATTCACATAATCGCGATTTACCTGCATTAAACTAATCATCAAAAACAAAAATTATACACAAACTACAGATCGTATGGAAGCGAATAAAACACGATTGTTTTCAACAATCTCGTTTGTGATGTAACGATCGTAAAGGTTTATTCTGACGTAAATAATCGTTACATTATCCAAGATGAACATGCGTAGAAACTTGCTAGTTGCGCCACTGGCTGTAACAGTTATAAATATTTTTTTAATTAAATACTTTTTGTAAGAATTTTACATTTTGCAACAGTAGGAATTATGAAAAGCGAGACGCGTCTTTAACCGCAAACCACGTGTTCTGTATTATTTTGATTAGCGGCGCTTTTCGGCTGAATAGGAACGCATTCTCGTACGCCTTTCTCCTTGATGACGTCATAGGTGCTCGGGCTCGTGCCGAGCTTTTCGTTGAAGCTCGGCGCTCGGCGAACCCGAGCTTTTTCAACTTCAGCACATCCCTAAAACATGGTGGTGGTGAATGAAAAGTAGGCAAGTAACCTTAGGATCTATTCCTTCATTTGTGAACTTAATGTTAATAATAAGTGGGACTCAAATGTGATCAAAAGGTTAATGGCTCGATACAGCTACAGTTGTGGGCTTTGGGTAAGACACAAAACAATCACTAATGGGATGTTTAGGTTGTCAGCGATACAGAAAAAAACAATCACCCACAAATTTGTGAACCCACCAGTTAAAGTTGATAGCAGCAACAGGTAGCGATGAACCAAACATATCAACTACCTTCATGGGAAGATCTAACCCACTGGATGATGTGTGGAGACTTACACCAAGATCTGCTGAACCTGCCAAGGACATGAACCAAATTTAAATCAATGAAAGTAACAGACATTATGTGGTAAATTATGAGGTGGCCACTAATAGGTTGTCTAAATTGTCAGCCATACAGAAAAAAAACACCCACAAAGTTAAAACTTGTGAGTGGCACGAGGTGTTTAAAACAGAACACCTATGTTTTAACGAATAAAAAAACTCTGGTCCCAGGCATGTCCCCGTGCAGAACCTCACCCACGATAGAAAAAAACTTGTATTTACCGAGTAATTTCGGATAATCAGATGCTTCTAGCCAGGGTGTGATGATTTCAACACGTTTCCAATTCTTCGCAGCAATTTGTTTCTGATAATATGATTTCTGTGGCCCTTTACCTGTTGTATAATAAATAAGATTGATCATATAGTACTGTGGGGCGAGACAGGGCACCTTTAGCACATAATATCTAAATATCCCGATCATGTTCTAAACAATTAATTTTGGTCTATAGGAGTCGCGTGGATATGGTTTTAACATTGTTTGAATGTTCTTTGTTTACTTCTAAATGGGACGAGAAAATGAAATAAAAAAGTGTATGATCTTCCCCCACCCTATGCAAAATATCCTGTATTTAATTATATGTTGTTAATGTTATACAACTATTCTTCAAAATTAGATTGGACAACTGACTTAAATCCCAGGTACCCTCCTTCACCGTAGGACCCATACAGAACAAGTGTCAACAAAATACAAAATATTAAAGTTTCACCCACCAGTTATTACACATAAAATGTTTGGTAAATCGAGTGAAGTGTTTTCCTCATAATCTGGTGAAATATAAAACATCATAACAATAATTTATTGATTGAATACAGGTATATACATACAGATATATTTATTTATTCAGTATGCTTTTTTTGTAACAATAAATTATTGAAAAATTAATTTTTATAAATAGGCTTAAATTAAACGGCTCATTTGGTATGAAAAAAAGTCTTGCCGGATGAGGAGTGAAACATCGGAAATGGACTTCTTTTTTCCCACCAGATGAGCCAATAAAAGATTTTACATCATGCCTGGGCAGAAGTAAGAGAATAAATACTTACATTGCAAAGCTTCCAACAAAACTGAGAAATCTTCGTCCTCTGTAAGAAATAAAACCAATGTTAAGACAAGAGAGATATAAAACGTTTTATAATTGGTTTGTAATACTGGTAGTTAGTACCAATGTACCACTTCACAAAAACTGTATATGGTCACCTGGGATGACCTTTTACCAAAATTTTGAAAAGGAAATTTATAAATTAAGTTCGCATTTTTTATTTTTCAAATTATTTTATAGTTTTTAATGGAAATTAAAGCCCGATTTATCAAAAATATTACTCCTTATTGCCCTATAAGGTATAAAACATGATATTACCAAAGTTTTTATCAGCTACCTGTCCAACTTGTGCTGCTAATTAGAATAGATGGTCGGTCGCTTTTCATGCTCACCCCTAATTCACCCATATGGGTGAACCGGGATTCCCCTTTTCCTGGGGCAGCAAACTCAGGATAATCTTCCCCAAGTCGGAGAAACAACTAGAAAAAAAATTAAATCTATAAATTGAATGTTATTTTTATAAATGGAAGTAGGGTACAATGTGTATTTAGATTTCTAGACTGGCAACGTACCAAAGTTGGTTAGCAAGCCTGCCTTCTGGGGTTATGGGTTCAAGGCTCGCCGCTGGGCAAGACACCAAACAGCAATTGCTCCAACCCAATGTACACTATTGTTTGTGTAAACTGTCAAACATACGCATACATACAAAAAAATTAAGACGAATTTGCTGGTTAGTTTCAAAACAAAAAAACATAACAGCCAAAACCTAACAGAAATGTTTTAATTTTAAATATTTGAGCTCAAAAACTAAAACCACAAATATACATTTGATTATCCTGTTGAAATCTTACTTTGTGTCGTTCTTCATTGTCAAGTTTCCGAAAAATTGAAGCTGCTCTGTCATGCATGACATCTGCACTGATCATAGATATCTTATAATATATATCAATGGTATTTTATATGCATTTAAAAAAATGAATCATAATTACTAAAAAGTTGAATGGCTTGAAAAGAGAGTCAACATATCATTAATATAATGTCACATTAAATTACTATTATATATATATTTACTATTAATTTGGTAAAAATTTAAATATAAGGTTAAATGTAGCTGCAGAATAAGACAATTAAACCCTTGCTTAACAAAAAGCATTTGTACCCATGGCCTACAAAACCTCCTAAATTAATAACCATGTAACAACAATAATATAGTAGGGTGGAAAGAGAGGGGACATTTCTTTATTTCATTTTCTCATTCTATTTGGTAGTAAACAAAGAACAGTTTAAGAATTATAAAACCATATCCTTCGACTCCAATAGACCATTAATAAGTGTTTAAAACATAATCAGGATTTTTTGATATTATGTGATAAAGGTGTCCCGTCTTCCACCACCCTTCAGTGGGACTAATAGTAATATATGTAGTATACAGACATACCTAATGTTCCATTTGTTAAACAGATGTTCTTGCATAGCTTTCGTCACACATAAGTTTCCTGACGACAACTGACCAAATATTTCTTCATACCTGTATTATAAAATAATAGCTGACATTAGATTAGCTAAAAAAACAATTTATTACCCACAAAGTAACATACAAGGTAACTTGTAAGCTCTAAGCTGGGACAAGGTGGTAAACCCGTGTGATAACAACTGTCGTTTTCCGGCCACGCGAGGATAAAGTAAGTTACATTTTTAGCTATATATAGTTGTAGTTTTCATCAGCGCCAAACTTTATAAATTGAGAGGAGACAGTTATAGTTATATCTATATATATTTTTTGAAACAATTCTAACTTTTTTGGCTGTAAGGATCTAGTGCTTCAAAAACGTAACAGACGAAAATCAAATACTTAGAGAACTTGATTTTTGTATGTTACGTATTCCTAGCTCCAGATCTTTACTGTATTTCTTTACACATAAGAATCTACCAACTGCATGAGCAGATCAGGGTCAGATTTGCAGAAATTTATTACAGTTTTTAGTTGTAAATGATGTTACTATTTAATGATGTGCATATAATTATAGGAACCTGTCTTGCCACCACAAGTTTTTTTATATTTGTGTGTCTAAAACAGAACATGTTTTCTATTTTCTAATTTTTAGTATATACCTTGTTCGTTCTGAATTTACACAAGTTGTAACTTACCATTTTGCAACCTTCACCATTAGGTGATTTTCCCCAAGCGATAGTGCAAGTATAGAATATCCATAATTATGCCAATCTATTATAAGTTTGCTTCCATTACAAACTGATAAGAAGCAGCAGATGGCTAAGCTCGGTATACATGGGGGGTTCTGTAATAATAGGTAAGTTGTGTTATATGTAGTAGTTATGTGTGATTTGTAGAGTAAAGAAAAGTATGACAACTATAGGAGTTTTAGGTCATGAATACATTTAAATAAAACATGGGTGTCTTCTCACACACCAGACAAGCATTGGTGTGTTCCATTCATACACCTCATGCTCACTGTAGGGTTATAACAAGGTGTCTTCTTATAAACCAGACACACATGATGTATATATTTTGAGTTCTAACCTAAGCGACACTTTATACAAAATAGTTTCTTCACCAAATCTTACCTGAACTAAGATATATTCAGTAGCATTAACTTGTACCATCATCGTCCATAATAGATAAACACTTTGTGTAATCACTTTGTAAAAATAGGCAAATATCCTGGGTATACCTAAACAAAACAGAGCAGGGTTAGAAAATACGAGAATGTTTCAATCTTTTAAAAATGAAAAATTATTTGGCTTTTGGTTTGGGCGTGTTCAGCCCACAAACATAAAGTTTTAAATTAAAATATTGTAATAACCTAAATTAACCCTATTCTTAGGTTGAAGAAATTGAAACAATGGATATCTAGTACAACACTACGGTAATACATCACAAAAAAAGCTATAACCTGAGTAACTAGTGCTGTAGCTACAACACAAAACAGGTGAATTGCCCCATAATGTGAAATAAAAAACGTAAATTACTCAGTGGCTTGGTGTGCTTGCTATCAAATTGCCACAGAGATAAGATGGTAGTGAGTGGGTAAAAAAAGACTACAAGCAGTAAATTTTTTATGGATATATTTATCATACCCCTTGTTACGTGAGCTTCTTTTACAAACTGAAGACGAATCTTCTTTGACTCTAAGACTAAAGGGTGGGGGACGGATCCTGAAACATTAAATTATGGAATATGTTTAAAGATCATACATAGTCACTTATCTTATTAGTATTACAGTACCCAGGTTCTGACGGACTAAAATTAAATTTGCTAAAAACTATTTTAATAAATAGAATGGAAAATTTTATTACTTTATCAAACAAAACCAAATTTAACACAGAGTTTCTAATATAAGGGAACATAAGGCAATTTTTTTGAATACCTTGTTTCAGGATTTAATTTTGCATTACTTAACCCGAATAGTTAAGTGGATTAAACGATTTTAAAATTAAAACAGAAAACTGACCTGCATATCCAACTAAGGTAACGTCAAATCCGTGACTTGCTAGGGACACCGAGTGGTAAGACATCCTCGGACTTCTGCCAACATCTCCGAGAACAACGACAGCAACCTTTGAACGTTTTTTTCCATAAACATAAAGTCTTCTTATAATAAGTAGAACAGAAAACACCAGGATAAGGCGAAAGAACAAACCAATGGGAAATAAAATCCAAAGGTTTATAATTCTAATTAATGAGTCTGCCATTTAAATCTAGAAATAGAAAAGTTTTAACACATGCGTCAAAATCATTTCATTTAACGGCTGGTAGAAATTTTTTTCAAAAATGTTACACAGCGAGATTAAGACACGAATTATTAATGTAAAATTGGACAAAATTTAGAAAAGAAAAACTTATTATTCGTATCAACATATTAATTCAGTCGTTTAATTCAGTCTTCATCACTGATTTTCAACAATTAAAAAACGCATAAAATTTGGATGACACACAGTCATTAGTTGTTTGGTTGTTTCTTTTTAACTTTTTTATTTAACTTAACATACGCTTGAGCTTCCCAATGTTTTTTATGCATTGTGTATAATCTCATGGCTGCTTGTGCGTCTTGTACTGAACTGTGTTCACCCTTCTGTACATCAACACCAAGTATCTTCTTGCAAAGGATTCTTAAACCTGGTGAGCGGCCAGCAGTGAGGTTACGGAATGGTTTATACTTTGCAGTGTCTCTGATGCATTTTTTTGGATGATTTAAAAAGAGGACTTGAAAATCGTTCCAAAGAGCATGCCCGACTAGAATTCTCCCTTTAATTATCTCCGCAACTTCTTTCTGAACAACTTCAAAATCTTCAGCATTTTCAAGATCAGCGGGTCTAATTCCACTGACAAAAGTTCGATAATCGGTAACGTCTTCCCGGGCTTTCACGTGTTTATCATAAATACATTTCCCGAATTGGTTAACGAGCGAAACACGGGCAAGAACAGAATCCCTTCCATCATCTCCCACCCCTACCATCTCACAATCCATCGCAACTATCCTAGTAATCCCTGAATATCCATCTTTTTTCACCAATTTATTCTGAACAGTAGAGTTGGCAGCACTTCCAGTTACTTTTACATCCTCCCCATTTTCTAAGTCCATTATTTCACTTGCGTCCACGCCATCAAACCAAATATCTTCGGAAATTGTTTTCTTTTTTTTAATAATTCCATTTGAATTATTGTTTATATTACGAGATGGTTTTAGTTTATTATCTTTTCTTTTAAACTGCTTTTCGGAGGAAACATTGTCTATTTTTCTTTTCTTTATTTTTTCTTCTTTTTCCGCAGCCTCTTTCACTTTTTTCTCTTCAATTTGACTTTGAAGAACTTTCCAGTTTGCAGAACATTTTGGTATCTTCACTTTATTCAAATTCACATTCTTATCTGGATCACTTATTTTTCGTTTTTTCGAACGTACCATTTTTCCTGTAGAAAATGACAGCACAATACAGGTTAGCTTATAAATCTGGAGTTATAAAACAACAAAAAAGATTTAAGAAGTGAGAAGTTTACAACTTTAACCAAAACTCACAGAAAACATTTATTAAGTTTATGTCTTGGTTTTATGTAAATTACATTTATATATATATACTCTGGCTTGTATTAAAGAATACGGTTTAATAAAGGTAACTCTCACAAACTATTTACAATAAGAACAAGGGGTGCTAAACTTGCAATCCCGTTTAAATTTGAGACATTAAGACACATAAAAAAGGGCAACCCAAAAGAAAACACGTAACCATCTAAGTTCTAAGCCATTCTTTGCATCTGTAACCAAAGTATATATGTATAAACTTTTCCTCTCATGCTCTCATGCACATAAAATGCACCGACTGCACTATACCACGTGGCAACAATAACAAACGCAAAAGGCTGAGGTACTCTACTGTCATCTTGCGGTACTTAATTTTTCAATTTGAACATACCAACTACGCTACAACATGACATGCACTTAGTCACTTCTTTTGGGTTACCGTCCCCTTATTTCTACTTTTACCACTCTACTTTGAACTATCCATCACAACCTTGTACACGGCAGACAAAGAATACTGAATGAATTAGACGCTTCTATCACTGTAAGCTTGTGTTTTTGCTGAAAATGTCGCGTGCGGAATCTCTTAGTAGGTCATAGTGGCCCGTCACTTAACGACGTCACAAACCGAAATCGGTTGTTACGCTGAAACCATAGTACTCTACTATGCTGAAACGAATATGGAACCTTTTCTTATGCCTACGTCATATCTAACCCGCTGTATAAACGATAGTTCAAGTAGTTCAAACCAGAGCTGCCCCTGAAACCTCTATAGTATATATGATACATTTTTGGTAAGGACTTTTCACTGCCATCAATATTGAGAGTTTGTTTTCTGGCTGGATTGTGAGTTATTATCGACTTGCGAGTTAAAGTCGTTAGTGGTGACAATGAAAGTTACAGGGACCACAATATGTCATTTGATGGAGCAGTCAGAGTTCGAAGAGCGTGTAGGCGTTCAGTCTAAGACCACGCAAACTCCAAAGTCAATATACAACATCTACTAGCAGCAACAACATCACCTTCAATATTGATCTTCATTGAAGGAGGCTTAATCAGTACCACATTATCCATAAGTTAGCGTAATCGGTTGTTTTGGTGTAACAATGCAAGGATTATCTTTTCTACTTTCTTGCAAATAAACTAATAAATTAAACCAAGTAAACTTAGCAGTTTCTACTTTGCGCAGTGAATTGGTGGAGCATGTGTTGTAGCCAATTAACAACACATACAACAAAACATTAAAATTGTGGAACAAATGAAAAATGATTCATTGTTAGAAAAAGGAGTGGAGATCAAAGCACAGAAGTAGTTTGCACGTTCCAAGAATGCGAAATTAATATAAAATGTTAATTTCGTTTTTGGTCCACTTTTGCACCTATATGTAACGACAGTTAAACACTTTATGTCCTCACTGTGTTCACAAAGAAACTGTCGCCACAAAATCGCAATTGGCTGCATTGCCTTTGATGCCGCTCAATGTAATGAAGACCAGTTAAAGGAATAATTCAATGCTAGACTGTTTCCACTGGCATTATTGTTGTGTAAAGTCGTCTTATTGATTCTTCTAACATTTCAGCAACGTTTTCATCACCAGCGCATGTCACAACCTGAAATGAGAAAGTACAATATGCTGTTAAATATAAAATTCCGCACCATAATAGTAATAGATGTAACTTGAAAGTGAGCATTCCGCGTTTTAACACACAAACAATACAAAAAAACATAAAACAACAGTAACAATAAAATAAACCAAAAATTGAACTATTGCACACCACTTACTGTTCAGGAGAAGCAAACAAACAAAACTTTTAAAAAGAGAGAAAATGACATCTCTTACCCTTGTTTTGGTATTAATATGAATCTCAAACCCATCAACCTCAAGATTTATTTGATCCGGACCACTGGATGTCGGATCTTTAAAAGATTCCTCCCCAAACATGCCCTCCAGCATCACCTGGTGGATGAATAAGTTTGAATAAAAAAATTTAAAAAAAACTTTTATTCGACTTTTTCAGTACGGTAGCGAAGATTATAAAAAAATTTAAAAAAGAGACAAGACTAACGATGCACATTACAGGACACATACCTAACTTCGAATCTAGAAATATTCACAATAGAATAGTAGCTTTGCTGAAATATGAGCTATAAAATGATCAAAAAAAAGACTACACTCCATTCTTACCTCCAACCTCTCCCTAAATTCTCTATTTAGATCAGGTTTAGCAATCCTTTGTACCGGTATCTTCCTTGCTTGTGGGTCAGTATCAACTCGTAACACGATAGCAAGCACAGAATCAGCATACATGTCGTTTACTGGGTTGGCTGTCCACTGTGTTAAACAACATATTTACCAAATGATTCTTTTTTCAAGAGCATAAGCTGATTGAAACATTATGTATAAACATACAAATACATATATGTGATGGTCATTAATGGGTTGTCTAAATTGCCAGTCACACAATATAAAAAAACAATTACCAAAAAAAGTTACATGCATGGTAATTCCTAAGCTGGCACAAGGTGTATGAAACAGAAGGCCAAATGTAGCATAAATCCCAGGCCCCTGACAATGACCTTCCCCACATTTTATTGCTTGTGAGGTGTATGAGACAGAACACGTGAGTTACACACAGGTTAGATTCATTCATTTATTGCGCAGGCAACATTTACCTCTAACAGAAGCATATTTTGTTCCTTTACAACCGTGACCGCTCCAAACACCCTCAATCCCTCCCTACCATTAGACAAGGGTAGTACAACAACATCATCTGACAGTTGGTGTAGGTAATATTTAAGTAGGGATAAGGAGGCAGTGAAAGTTACAGATTGCCGTTGAGTGAGCGTGGACATAGTTAGGTTGGTATGAGCTGGAAAACAAGGAGTTAAGAATGTAAATAATCTTCTTTTATTATGCCGGGTAGTAAGAGTAGCTGAATATATGGGTTAAGAATGTGTGGAAAAAAAATGGGTGGAAAAATAGGTGAATTGGAGGTCGGACCCTAGGCCAGGGTTATTGAACTAGGAGATAAAACTGTCTTAAATTGTTCGAAACTATGTAGGCAAGGTCTTACAGCGTGGCAGGCTATGAGACCTGTGATTTAGACCAGAGTTGGTCTATTACCTATTTTGACTACTGAATCTGCTTTGTAAATTTCTTGCCCATTGGCTATTATTATTAAGCCTGGGGCTTGGTATCCTTCAGTTACGAAACAAGCACATATCCGCTGTGGGTTAAGTCTGACTGAGATGTACTTGAGATCAAATAGCAAATAACCAAAAAAATATATTTTTGTAATAAATACCAATTCACCTGATAAGTCACTTGGTGCCAAAATGTGATAATTGAAATTCCTTTTCACTAAAATCCCTGATAATTTGTCTCCATGTTTTGGTTTAGTGGTTGCCAACTCCCCCATTACTTTCGCCATCTTCTCGCCTCTGGGGATTCACCCATGTTACACAAGTGTTACATTAGATTATATCAAATGCCTAATGGGTTGTTCCAGTTGTCCGCGATACAAAAATAAAAAAAACTAACCAAAAAAAGAAAAATACCAAGATATACTGAAAGTAAATTAGTTATCGCGAACCAAGAAAAAAAAAATTGTTAGAGAAAGAAAAAAAATTAAGATTATTTAAAAATAAAACATAATTTTTCACTTACTTGAAATAAAGCTGCACAGATTCTGTGTTCTTGGGGTTGTGGATTTGAATCGGTTCAGGGTCGTCTTCATATTCACGATTCAGTGCAAGTTTTAAACGGTTCATCTCGTTTGCTTCACCATGGACTAATACCTGGGTATTTAAAAGCTGTTAAGCTATCCTTAGCCAGCCTTAGATATAGCAATAATTTTGGCCAAAGACGCTGTTAAAACTGCCCCAGTGGCATAACCAGCTCCTATGAGGTTAATATAGCACTATGAATGAATGAATGAATGAATGTAACTTACTTTATCCTCGCATGGCCGGAAAACAACAGTCGTTATCACACGGGTTTAACACCTCGTGCTTACGAGTTACCATGTATGTTACTTTGTGGGTAATTATTTTTTTGAGCATTTTTTCTTTTTTTTTAAGTATGGCTGATAATTTGGACAACCCACTGGGTTGGAGCAATTGTCGTTAAGTGTCTTGCCCAAGGACACATACGCCCACAATGGTAGCAGCGTCGAGCCTTGAACCCATTACCTATGGGTTACAGGCAGGCGCGCTAACCACTATGTCACGGCGCCGCACTATCATTGGCAAGAAGTGAAGAAGTTTTGGTAAAACTCCCCAACAATATTGGATAAGGGTAGAATATGATTACAGGTTTCTAAAGTAAGAGTACCGGGGCAGATTTAGCTTTGCTTGCAAGATTTTAGCAAAAAGGAGACAGTGAGTTTTTGTAAAAACTCCTGAAGTGGATAAGGGCTAAAGGGCATGACATCAACGAAGGTTTAGATAGTTTAGTAGTACCAGGTTTGACCAAACTTTGCATACATATTTTTCAAAATTTTCATACACATTTTACCAATTTCCCTTGCATAGTTGTACCAAATTTAAAAAAATCACAATACTAACCACGTGAGGAGGTTTCATAGCACGGACAAACTCAGAGCATTGTTTATAATCAGCGTGAGCAGAGAATGAAATATAATCCACCGACAACTTGAGTGGAATCTTCTGTCCTGACATTGAAACAACCTCCTCTGGTTCACTGAGGATATGCTGGAAAAAAAAAAAGAATTTTCAAAACATTTTTCAGAACTATGGGCACAATTTCGGATTTAATTGTTAAAATACAGTTAAATCGTCAAAGAAGGGGACATTATGTTAATAAATGGGATGTTCTGACATATGCAGAATATTTTGGCTCTGCTTGTTTGTAAACACAATTTATGCTTTAAACTAAGATGCAAAATATATAGTGTCACAAATATTGGGGAAACATGGCACACTAGACAGGTAGGCTTATAACATTATGCCTATGCCTAGACACTTACACTAAGTTTCTATAAGAAGAAAAAAAATGTTTTTGTTAAACCTTGGCTAGTGTCCCCTCCACACAGTAACCAGCCACTATAACTCCATTCCTTCTATCATTGCACCAACTTTCAAACAACTCCCGTGATAAACCACTTTGCATCATGCCCGGTGATGCCATCACAACAGATGGACCAACATCATCAAAATGTTCCATACCCTGGGAATTATACAGCATAATATTATTTGTTGAACAAATTCAAAGATACACCTGGGTGTAATTGAGGTTTGACCCCAAAACTACTCTTGACAATGACCTCAACAAAGGAAAAAAAATAATGTAAATTAAATGGAGGATTTCCAGGAACTTCAGTTTTAGATTTATATTATACTTGGCAGCAATATTTTTTTAATGAAACATTGATTTGTTTTGCATCAATACATGAACTTGAGTATTTAGGTAAAATATTGTTTTCCAGAAAAATGTATAAAAAAAAAAAGAAATGTAAGAAACTTGCTTTGTCTTGTCATGGCCTGAAATTCACACAGATGTTCTGTTTCATACACCTCGTGCCAGCTTAAGAACTGAAACAACTTTCTACAACCATACCTTGAGGTTTGAGATGTGCTTGAACTGAAACGGGTTTGAAATATTGAGTTGTTTTTGTATCTTCTGGTTCATTGCATTGGAGTAAGTTTGATAAACTGCCATGCATTTCTTTGCTAGACTTGATGCATAGTAGATTGGGATGTCATGTAATTCAGGGTGGTTTGCCCAGTAATCATCTGGAATTTAAAAGAGTTGAAAAGGATTTCCGATAGTTTTTGTGTGGGGTTTGTTACACAGGTGAAGGTTTAGCCATTTTGGGGTTGAAGACTGAGTCCTTTTTTATTCTGTATTAGTGAGGTCTTTGTCAGAGGTATTTAGGCTAGATTTGATGCAACAGCCCAAACAACCAGACTAAGTAACTACTTATATATACAGTAGGGTGGGGAAATACATGACAACTAACAAGGGTCTATGTGAGTCATTTGGATACGGTTTTATATTCCTTGTTTCTTTTTCTTTGTTTACTACCAAATGGGACGAGAAATAAAATAAAAGAGTGTCCTATCTTTCCCCACCCTAGTACATATATAAATACGAATTGCATTTTACCTCAACATAACCGATAGTATACAATTTATACCTAATATTAATAATAGTTCTTGTGCCCTTCCCAGTGCAAATACAGGTATAAGACACCTTCCCCCTCTGTTTACAATATCTTGTACAGTGTTTGTGAACCTGGCTTCTCTTTCTTCTCTCGGCTCATGAATGTGTGTTCCATATGTGGCTTCCTGTGGACAAAGTTTTCAAATGGCAACACTGACATTTTATGCAGGGAACACTGAAAATAGGAATCTGGACAACTTGAAAATTCCTGTTACAGAACTGCAGTTTGTTAATGGAATTATTTAAAACAAAAAATTTTTGTACAGATGTACACTATACTTTATATTAAGTTCCTTTAATTTCCACGGTTATTAAATATTTATGCCACCTCCCTATTTATGACATCTACAAAACCGCACACTCAATTTCGATCAAAAAACAGCACAGCACTACCTGGCCTTTTATTTAGAACCTCTTATTGTCTTAAAAAAAGGTAAACCAGCAAAACATATATTAGATTCAACTCACAGTAATTAAAACGTCCGGTCGTACAGCGGGTATCTCTGCTGCCATTAAGTGGCGGTCTTCCTCTCGTGAATAATCTCCGGTGTATAAAACACGAACACCTGCTATCTGTATCATGAACATGGCAGCTCCAAGCACATGACCTGGAGAATTTGTTATATTATAAATAATTTGTAAACAAGGAGTGAGTTTTTTTTATGTTTAGATTAAAGTACTAAATTTTAATAAAAAACACTCCCCTTGGTTATATGTTGCATTATATTGTTATGAAGGTGAGGTCCTACAGTGCGACACGCCATAAAAACTGAAATTTAGTCCTTGGTTGCCCATTCCCCTCACCCAGGGTACTACAACCTATTAGTGACCACTTGGTTGGAGCAATGTCCGATAAGTGTCTTGGTCAAACGTTATATTGAGCGGCAAATCTAATACCATTCTAATACAAAAACACAATTAGATTTCCCACACAATGTAATATAAATTTAAGATCTTACCTGCATGATAACACCAGAACTTAATCCCCCCTACCATCTTCTCTTCATGGAAGTTTATTGTTTCAATCCTAGCCATGGAGTCTTCAAGATCTGCCTCGGTGTATAATTGATCCTCGGTTGAAATATTGCTGTGGGAATAAAAAATTCAAAAAATATCCAAAACAATTAATACCACTATTAGTTTTAATATTAATATTTTTTTGGCATGTGTCTGATCTCATTCAGTGTTGATCCCTAGCCTCTTAATCTCAGGTATTCAAGTGAGGCTGCTTAATCTGGAGTTTACCAGGTAAGTGCATTTAAAATATTATAACACAGTAGTCGCAAATAAAAACAATAATAACAAATAGAATGGAATATATAAATCTCTTTAAGTGGCATCCTTTATGTTAGACATTTATAGAAATATCATACATAATATTTGTTCACCTGACTTTGATATAATCTGATAGTAACCATCTATAAATAGCTTTAGTAGCATGCGTCATGAACACTCTGCCTTTAAATGTTGTTTTCTGTAAAAACCAAGGAAGGCCACCAGCATGATCCAGGTGAAAACTGGAAAAAAACGTTTTTTTAAATACAGTTATGAATAAATGAAGGTTTCTTTTATCTTCACATGGCAAAGCACGCTTACATGTTATTACAGATGTAAATGTTTGGGAAATTACTTTAATGCAGGATTAGCTTGATTTTTTCACTTACTGTGTTACAAGCAGTAAATCAATCTTTTCAGGTTCCGTGAAATCAATGTATGGAAGGCCTGCTAACCCACTGATACCGGGATGGATGCCACAATCTAACTGTAAATCAAAATAGTGTTATTTAGTTGATATTTAGCCTGTATATTATATTGGTATGTACAGTGTGCAAGTACATTGGTAATATCTCAATATCAAAAGTTCAAAGACTACAATACACATTGACAATGCTGCTGGTTTAGACAGCCAAACTAAAACGTCATAGGAATTTTGACTTTCTATGTATCACAGTGTGGACTATGCAGTATAGCCAAACCTTGGGTGGCACGGTACACATGCCCACCTTAGGGTTTTCTGCACACTAGCAAACACTACAACTTAATAGTTGTTTATGGGAATAGGCTATCTGTGCCTTCCCTATAGGAATAGGCTAAGTTAAACTCCTACGCTGTGCACTGTGCAGTAAACACTTTGATTTTATACACATTGAACAGAATGCCAATTTAGGAAGAACCCAAAATATTGCAGTATATTGAAACCTGCATTCAAATGTAGTATACCGACCCACAAGTTAAAATGTACATAGAAAGATCTTTAAAGACGAACCATTATTTTCTTTTCTTTAAACTCCAAAAGATGACATGACCTGCCCACTTCCTGTCCGGCTCCGCTGTTAACATAGGCGTATCATTAGGGTTGGTAAAATATAATGTTACCCCAACTTTTGTGCAGGGGAGCAATCCTGTTTTAGCACCCCAGTTTTAAACCTAAATTAGCCTGCCCAACCTAAACCCGCCTGCTAAACTTAAATCGGCCTGCGCTGCTGTAAGATGTCTTAACAAACAAGAAGCAGATCCAAGGGATATTGCAGTTTTAAATACGTTGAAAGTATGGTATACATGTTCATTTATTCTTATATATTGTTGAAATATACAACACTTCCACCGCAGTTTAAATGTTTGTTTTTTAATTATAATAGGAACAGGTTAACCCATAAACATAAAGGTTGTTGACTGTGGTGTAAATATTGTCAGATTTCTCAAACAGTAAAAACCATTGGGCAAGATGTTTAAATGTCTAATTGATGCAATAATGGTAGTTATACTGAGAACATACAAATGTAGCATAACACCTACTTACAGAGGGGTGATCTTTAGAAGTTCACTGTCATTATGGGGGGTTTCCTCAACCTCGAACTCCGCCATTTTATTACAAATTGTTCAAATTACAGTTGTACTATAAACTATATCTGAAAATTTTTTACGAAAATGAAGTTGGATTTGTAAGATTTCGTGTCAATATATGTGAGAAATATTGATATCTTAATGTGTGTGAAACCGTCAAACTTGGGCAAGGATATATCGCGGAGTTATAAGTGGTTACAATATCAGTGCTTTTAGTGCATGCGTTTGTATCTGAACTGAATATATAATCCCGGGGTCCATAATCTCGCTATTTATTTGTACTGCATAATGCAGACGCACTCCGCATCGAGTGAGACACGGTACATTACCATAAACAATACCGCCATAACATTTAAACACGCGCCACTGCAACAAAACATTCTGCATGTTTTTCTAATTTTCGGTCAAGTGATAGAACCATAAAGATCATATATTTAAAATGCATTTTATCATCCACAACTATAGCCAAACATTTCATTCTACACAGACGTAGTCATATAAAAACCTGTAATGTATACAAGCATTCTACCTACTGCTACACGAACGCAAATGGCGACTGAAAATTGCCTTGTTGGCGAATATATTATGCTAATTTAAATTATGCTGATTACTTTATTATATGCTCACTCATTAGAGCTATCTTGTTCTCGTGTGGTAGGAATGGGAATCGACAATCGTTTTAACATGATGTTTTAGTTGTTTCAAACACCACGTGCCCGCTTTCAAGTTACCACATATAAACAAGGCAACTAAAATGTCCCCAAATCAACTTGTTTCAATGACAACCGTCTACCATGGCCTACAAAAGATATCTTTAGTAGGCCATGCGTCTACCAAAAAGATTTGGGAATAAAGAATTAACCAACTCTGGCCTAAAATTTTAGGCTTATGGCATGTCCTGCTGAAGGACGTGAAACAAGAAACTTGTATAAAGCATAGATATACACAATTAGAGCTTCTTCGTACACGTGCATAAATGAACGTATTAATATTCGGTAGAGCCGAATCTGTGGCCTGCATTTTGCCATTTCATGCAAAAATGTTTTTTTTTCAGATCAAATTGAAATATTCTGTAAAAAGTGATTTCAATAGACAGCACTTTGAAGCCGTATTTCTCTAAATGCCCCTTATTACATTTTGACTTTCTTGGGATAGTTGTTTGATTGGCAGATTGTTTTGGTGCCTGACTTTAATATTCCTATATTGTTGGCAAGTTTCAAAACAAACTTTACAAAGACGATGCTCGCGAGATTTTTGTGACTTTTTACTTTATTGGTAAAAATTTCACCAATAATATGGGGTCACATGTGTTAAACGCCATGCGTTTGTTAAAAAAAAGCAGATTAATGTGTCCTTGGGCAAGACACTTAACGGCAATTGCTCCAACCCAGTGGTCACTAATGGGTTGTCTAAATTATCAGCCATACATAAAAAAATGAAAAAATCCAAAAAAATCACCTACAAAGTAACATACATGATAACTCGTAAGCTGGCACGAGGTGTTAAACCCGTGTGATAACGACTGTCGTTTTCCGGCCACGCGAAGATAAAGTAAGTTACATTCAAAACTTGTACTATCCTATCTTTTTAAATGAACAAAATTTGCTTGAAGTCATTCATAATTTAATTTAAACACACATTCTCAGTTTCTTACCCTGTTTTAGTTTTAAAAGCAATATAAAAATGCACTACCGCGGCACGTGACGAAAGCAATCAACACAACCGAATTATTAATACTATAATACCGAGGCTAATCACCCTTTCATTTACAGCAGTGCTTTGAAATAGTTTCTGCTTTAATCTCCTGCTAGTTGGGTGTAAAGTTGATGACTGCAAGCGTGATTCAATCACTTTGATTGCTTCGCCACCGGTTCATTGCCTTAAGCTGGATTTAGAATCCCTACCTTAATCCTTCAATCTTTGATCCGAAATGTTAAATAATCGCTAATCCAGACCATATGCACGATTGCAATTCAATCGATTAAAATCACTGCCGATTTTTTTCTGGATTGTCAAACCCTTATTCCACAAGGGACTATTTGGATTGAAGATCAGGGAATAAGGAGTTGAGAAAGTGATTCGTCTTCAGTTAAACGTATTTGTTTAACTGTACGTGAAACGAATATTATTGTTTGTAAATTGTAAAGTTAATTTTTAGATTTGTTTTGTTTCCGTGCTTTAATTTTTTTTATTTTTACAAGTAGTATCCAATTTTAATTGGTTTATTAATTGTTTGTCAACCGCTATGCATATTTCCTTTACCTTGATGTTAAAGTACAATAAGAAATATATCTATAAGCAAAATCTTATTTAATTTTCGTTCTGCAAACTGAAATTTATAGGCTATTAGAAAGAAACACTTACTCAGACTTCCTACTGCATATAGTGAAAGTTTGGGCAATTATAAGGAAATAATTTACTGCAAAACATGGAAAGTCAGGATCATAAAGAACGTACCAAACGCGATGTATGCGTCGGCATATGTGCAGTTATATCAGCATTCTTATGGCTTGGAGCAGTGACTCTTGGTATTCTGGTCGACGCAAATGGGATGTGTTTCAACAATCTAAGATTCGGTAAAAATAAATTCACGTTTTTGAACTTTTTCGTTGCTTTATCGGTAGTTTGGAAAACTTGATTGCAATTTATTAAAGACTATATGCTGACAGAAGACGATAAAAGTCAGAGGCGTTATTTATTTGTGCAGTTCTAAAACTAGGGTACAATATACCGTTATCTTGCGCAGATTTATGTCAAAACAGGTAGGTCCTTATAGGGTTACAGAATTTAGTTTGATTTTAAGTTATTCCCTAGACGATATACAATATAAGATAATTTGTCACATATTCTAGATTTGAAGATCATACGCATTTAACACACTGCAATTTATGCATATATACTGCGATACAAGCAGTGTTTAACCAGATTTTGTTTTATACAGCAATATTTCGAAACAAGAGTCACGTGATTTTCGATTCATGGATGACTGATTTAACGCCCCCAAAATGGACGCACGCGATATGGGAGTTCATATATACATGGAACATGCTATGGGTGGCTTATTGCGTGGCAACTATGTGCAGGCCAGGTAAGGGGTTTTGTACAAGTTTAGACCTTTATTAACATCAGTAATTGCTCCAACCCAGAAGTATCTTTTTGTTTGTCTAAAATAAATTGTCGGTTATATATACCTTAAAAGATCACCCACAAAGGTAAATATAAAGTAACTTATAACCAGGCACAGGGTTCATATAAAACATGAAACTTATAAAGACTGTCGTTGCCTGGCTACGTGTAGTTTAGTAGGTTAAATATTTACAGAATTATATAATCGTATCCTCACGTCTCTAAACGACGTTGTAATTGTTACAAATACGATTAGGAAAAGGCATTGTATGTTCTGAAATAATATTTGGAAAATGGGCAAATAAAATAATATTAAAATATTATTTCGTCATGTCATTTTTCTGATTTAATCTTTCTTTAACAGTGGCTAAAAGAAAAGATAAAAAGGTCAACAAAAATATTGAAGTGTTTCCCGCAAAGTTTCACGTCACGTGGTGCGCGTGCTCACTGACTCATGTTGGTTGGTTATTGTTGTGGGACCGAGAAGCCTTTGTTGCGTCACTATTCCTACAATTGTTCGTCATAACCGGATCCATCTTGGCCCTTATTACGTCACACAAAGCAGTTTATGGGTAAGTGACGTCATGATATTTGCCAAGAGCAGATGAAATCTATTAGGTATTTCATTCATACATCTATACTAAAAATCAATAATAAAATAAAGTCTTTATTTTGTTGGTATTCCAACCCAATGGTTTCTTATGGGACCTAAGTGTAACCCACACATTAATAAATATGCAAACACCTCCAAAAATACAAACCGACAAGCTTATAAGCAAGCACAAGGGCGAAACAAAACATACATTTTATAACGACTGTCGTGGTCCGTACGACACATGATTTTAATGTACATTTATTGATTCGCGTTTTCTACCACATAGGACGATAAAAGTAGGGTAAATGAAGGCACAAACCATCTTACCCCAACCTATATACCATACATGCGCCTAAACGCGTATACTTTATAAACTCTTCATAAACTTGCAGTGTTGGAGCATTGCTGCAATACAAACGTCCATGGGATCTCTGGGTTGCTCGAACTCTGGTTCAAAATGGGATTTCCGTCCTGTTGACTTGGAGCATTTATCTGCTGATCATAAACGTGGTAAGAAAATGGGCTAAAGTCCTAGTTTTAAAGTAATGTCTCAAACTCATATAGGTGCGGGAATATAAAGTGTTTTTAAGCGGGGATTTAATACTTGGTCGTTTAAATTCTAGTGACATTTTAACCAATATTTACTAACCTATATATCGACGACTTATATCCGAGACTGTGTATTATAGGCCAATTAAGCTTGATGCATTTCCGGTTTTATGAAATTAATGCTCCACTGTTTGTCGTATATGGCTATAGAACTTATAATATCTTGGAAATGTTTCTAGCGTCTGAGATATTGTAACTTTTACCAGATTCCTTTTTGATCTATTACCAGATAATTCTGATGACCTACCAAGCTCAATTGCCTATGCACATTTCAAGTACAATAGCCCTCGCTGTCTTTGGCGGAATCGTGCTGCTATGGTTTATTATAGAGATGGCAGTTTTCGATCGTTGGACGAGATATACTTTTACAATCTATCCCACAGTTGCTTGGATAGCCTGTGGCATAATAGTTCGCCAGTTCTACCCTTGGTCACCAGTTACCATTTGTGCAATCACTCTGTTATGCCTTGCTGTTTTGATACTGGTAATAAGGGTGCCAATTGTCGTTTGGCGAAGCTACAGCGACCCATTATACGTGGAACAGACGATTGAAACGAAAATGGTAGCGGTGACCCCGCCCACACAATGTATCACGACAATTCTTTAATCATTGGTGTTTTCTAAAGCATAATATAATACAATCCTGCTGTAAATACACAGTCAAATAAATATCTACTGCCAATCAAGTATTCTTTACGTTGTTATACGGGTTCTGGTCGATATTCACACGAGCTACTTTAGGTACGAAAAAATAGTATGAAATACAGGTTTTTACTGAGTATAATCCTTTAGTTTACATAAATGCTGCAATTAAACGTTAATAACAAGTATTTAAACATGAAACCTATGCAGCCACGCCCACGGTCATATATGTTGTCCCCGAGCACGCTCACTATAAACATAGGTGTGTAGCGTCGTCTAGCGGTAACCAATAAGCGAAAAAGAAGCGTCTTTTTTCCTTCTCAATTTTACGTTCAAGTTAAATTTCACATTTGCAATCTGTTCGTTTTCATACATAATTTAATACCCCGGCGTCGCTCTTGGCGCCTACGCTACCTACCGTATGCTACCATCTAGATTTGAAAAAACAGGCTTAATTAAGTCATCAGTCAAGATAGATTAGCGACGACTACACTCACCGTTGAAGAGCATTGCAGTCCCAGTCGTGGCCGAAACGGTAGATGTTGATTAAGTTATGCTTTGCTGCGGTAAAAGTAAAAGGAATTTTACTTGCGAAGTTGTTTTACTGGACAGTAACCACGTAACGTTTTCTAGAAATCAGAATGTTAAGGTGAGACATTGTGTTAAAATATTCAATTATATTTTAACATTCATAAACCAAATACACACTTAGAAAACCTAACATATTATAAACTAACATTTTACAATTGTCATTTTTTTAGACTTTTTGTTTTGTTGCAGATAACAAGCAGAGCGAGTGTTATATTTCAAGCTGTATGCCAACATTTAAACCTCATCGAAACTGATTATTTTGGGTTAAAATATTTCGACAACCAATCTAGAGTGGTAAGAATTGATAACGAACATATTGGATATCTTACCCTGCAAGAAATTAAATTGTGAATGAGCTAGACCACCACAGATAATGATTATAGTTGTGGTCAATTTTGGTGCCGCATGTTATTGCTTTGGTGTTTCAAAATTTTTATATATTTATGTGAAATAAATCAGTGTAATACATTTGTGTAATGATGTTGAACAATGTTGTTGTTGAACAAGTTTTGTGGTTTTAGAAGCACTTTTAAGTTAACAGCCTTATGGGGTAACGGGTAAACTCTGGTCCAAACCCAAGGTCCCATGTGTGCCACGCCATAGAACCTTTTTGCCTGTAAATTGTATTTACGCTATCTCATAAAAAATGTCATGAAAGAATATTTTTATTATTTTTTCAGCATTGGTTGGAGTTATCTATACCACTATGTGAGGATGAATATTTCATGAATGGTAATTACATAACTTACTTTACCTTTACATTTCTTGGCTATGTTTGCCTAGCTTATGTGTGAATTTATGGAATTCTAAACAAAAATTAAACATGTATATGGAATTGCGCCCAGGTGTATCATAAGTATAAAAAAGATTTTCTGGCAATAGTTTTAAAAACACAAAACAACCAACTACCAGAGTATCTCTTTCAAACCACCAATTAACTATACACTGATATAGCAAGCAGTATAAAACTTTTTTTTCAGTTGCAGGACCCTCCAGTCTTCTTTACTTTGGAGTGAAATTTTACGCAGCAGATCCGTGTGCTTTAAAGGAAGAAGTGACGCGGTATCAGTTCTTCTTACAACTCAAAGAAGATATATTTTCTGCAAAACTATCTTGTGCATTAAAAAAAGCAGCAGAGTTATCAGCATTAGCATTACAATGTAAGTAGTGACCAGAGTTTGTTTATATATGCATTATATATACTTAATGTTTTGTTTGTGGCAGTTTTTTTTTTTCATACAGGCCTATTCTTAGTATCCTATTTTTCTGATATTTTGCTGATTATATATGTTGTCTTATTTAAGATGTGGGTAACTTGGCTTGGCAAGAAAGCATGGTCTTAACTTGCTGGGAGCTCATTTTAATAATATTTTGTGGGACATGGTGTATTGTTTTAAGTCATCGCCCCCTTTAAATGTATTTTTATTAACATATAAAAAGATGTTTGTAAAACACTTGTAACAATTTCCTAAAAGCTGAAATTATCTTTACTCTTGCTACTTTTATTGACTTGGCAGGGGGCACAACCAAGATGGCCTAATTATAAAACAAACAAAATAAATTTAATTGTAGCTTTTAAGAGACTTGAGCTAATAAAATTCCAGTCAATTGTTAGTTTAAGATAGCAAAAAATTATGATATAGAATCTCTATAAAACAGAGAAACATTACTTTATGTGATTTCTCAAAACCAGGAAAAATTATTTTATGTGATTTATAAAAAACAGTAAAAAATTGTTATATATGATTTTAAAAAAACATCGAAAATTTGTTTTATATGATATCTATCAAACAGCTGAGATTGGGGATTATCACGAAGGTGAACATAAACCAGGTTACGTCTCTGAGTTTCGATTTATTCACTCACAAGATGAAAGATTTGAAACAGAAGTGGCAAAGCTACACACAGGGTTTAGGTAGGTGAGGTGTGTTACTGTGTTGTATGCTGCTGGTGCTGGTGTTATAGCTGTAAAAGAAACATAAAAAACTGATATTAAATTATTAACTTCTGCTACAATTTTATAAGTTTTGTTTTATAAGAACAATTTTTATTAAAATTAAATTAAATTTTTTTTTTAGTTTTTAATATTTTTAACTTTTTAATCACAGAGGATTAGTTCCTGCTACAGCAGAGTTGCAATATTTGAGAAAATGTCGGCAGTTGGATATGTACGGGGTAGAACTTCACCCAGTTAAGGGTGAGGCGGGGGTTCAGTACAAACTGGGGATTTCCCCAAGGGGTATTGAGATGTTTAAGAACATGTGCAGAATGTCGGTTTATTATTGGTAAGTTGTTTGACGCACTTAAGTTCTTTTAAATTGAAGCCAGTATTTATTTATAAATACAGTTGTTGGATTTACTTTTATAGTGACATATATATATCTCAAAAATGTTTATAGTAGGGTAGGGGAAGTTGGGCCACTTTTTAGTAATAAACAAAGAACATTTAAAGAATTATAAAACAGTATCCACTAATAAACAGGGTCTTTATATCTGCAGATAATTGTGTTCCTGCTTTTTATTTTGTAAATGTGTAACTGTAAACTTATTTACCCAGGCCTCGTATTGAGTTGGTTGATTACAAAGACTGTACATTGAAATTAAAGGTGAAAAACAGACAGGTGCGTATGTATGTTGTACGTGATGTTATTTAACCAACACCTGGTGTGGTGACTGACTTTAAACACTGGTGGTATCTTGGTAGTCAGAGTTGTTTATTTTGTACTTAGTGATGTATAAGTGCTGTTGTAGCCTTTGTGTAATTAGTTTATAAACCAGGAACTAGATATGTATGTGGGTGAGGTCCTACAATGTGTCGATCTATGGGTCTGGGATTATGCCAAATTAGGCTCCTTTTCCCCCCAAGCCTTATCAGATTCTATTCTGTGCCACTGTAAGGTCTTACAGCCAGGCACACCATGTGGTCTGAGGTTTAGGCCTAAGTTGGCCCATTACCACAAGTCACAACATTTAGGATGCTACAACCCGATAGTGATCATTGGGTTTAAATTATACAGCATTAAGATTTTAAAAAGTTAACTTGGATATGTTTGACAGATAATAATCATATGTGGTTTACTGTATGTAAACAAGTTAGAATCTTATTTTGACATTATTGGTATAAATTAAAGTAAATATTATGTATATACACACACTGTATGGCAATGGCTTTTAATCTTGTATTAACTGAACCCCTGTGGTTGAACACAGTTATCTAAGCGGTTTAATAGAAATTAATCCTACTAAAATAAAAGTTTATATTTTACATAAACTAATATAAAAATTTATATTTTACACTGTCCTAAATTAATTTCCACAAAAACTTAAATAATAATATATATATATATATATATGCTTTAATTTTACAATTAGAATTATTCTTTTAAGCTAGTTAAGTCAAACAAATAAATATCGTTATTCAGCAAAAACCTTAAACGTTTGCTGCCACTAAGTATTAACAATGGCTATAAGCATTTCTAAAGTTTAAAAAAACCACTACTGTATATGGAGCACTGTACAAATAAGAAGTTACTTTCACATATTTAATGTGGGAGTATAATATGCAGGGCGTTGAGAGTATGCACAAATATGCCGCGAGAACCAATGAAGACTGTCGACTGCTATGGAAAAGCATTGTTGAGCAGCATGTGTTTTATAGACTTCCACAAAATATACCTAACACCACATGGAGTAAAAAGTACAGGTAAGCATGCTACATGATGTGCACGGGTGTCATGTTAGGGTTGCATGGTACCAATATAAAATGTTATACCAATTTTTTATTGGGCTGTTGTATGTATTTTAGAAACCCAGCCCTACACCTTAATACAGCTTTTACCCTTCTGTAAAGTACAGCTTTTACCCTGTTTTTAGTGTTATTGTTAAGTGTCCATACAACAAACAGGACCAAAGTATACAGTATTGGACACCACGCTATTAATGTTAACTGCATTTTAACAATGTCCCTCAAAGTTTAATAAAATGTCAAAAAATGTGATACCAGTGATCATGTTCTCACATTAGGAGTTTAATTACTTATAAATATTTGAGCAACAACTCAAACATGATGTCATCCTCGAGTAACTTGTGATTTATGGAACATTAATCTGGTCCTAAGTGAAAAATGTCGACTTTTTCTTTGCTTAATCTTACAAAACAAATCTTAACTACCATTAAAACATCTACAATGAAATGTGAGTGTGTTAAACATACAACCAGCCGCGTATTAAACTTAGATAACTTGTATATTTAACACAATGGTTTAGATTAATTGATCTTCAACACACAGGACTTTGTTATAACTAAGTTCTAGTTGAATAATTGAAGAGGTAATACAGGGAATTTCCACTTCGCTTTGAGCAGTAAACATTACAGCCCATTGAAAAATCCTTTCATTGGTATAACCAAGAACCAGTGACAAATATTTGTAATTATTTAACAAAATCTGGGTGACATTGTCAAAATACATTTACACACATAGTCGTCAAATATAGATAACTTCATTGATGCAATATACTTTTGTAAATATACCTTTACAGTGTAAATGCAATATACCTTTACAGTAAAGGCTTTACTCTGCTTGTTACTCATTCGATAAAAGCTGGTTAACATAAAAAGTTACAATAATAAAAACAAAAAAAATATGATGTTTTGCAAATTGGGGTAACACCCCTAAACCCCCAGCGTTACCCAAATCCTTAAGTATAAACAATTGACCCATATTGTTCATCCCACCTTAGGTACAGTGGAAGAACAGAAGCTGAACTTCTGCAGTCAGAAGTTGAACGAGAAGAACCAGAAGTTTTCCGTGGGAGCAGTAAACGTTATCCGCCACGTGCGTCAACTGACAAGATCAACCAAGGTGACATAGAAATACCATTTTTGATATTTTATCTTTCGTACAGCAAGCTATTTAATAGTTTTATCAGTGCATTTATTGGTTGGTATGTAAGTGGAGATCTGCCAATTTTATTATATTGCTGACCAATGTTAACAGATAAGATAATATATTCAATTTAAGTTTGATGTCGAAAATTTAAAGTGATTAAATTTCAACAATAACAACAAATGTATGTTAAGAGTTAGGACATTCAATTCAATTTGATTTAAAAGTTAAAAATTTAACGTGATTAAATTTCAAAAATAATAACAAATATGGACGGACAGACAACTCTTTCTAATTGTAATAGAACGTTTTATACGTTTGTGGTAATAATTACACCTCTTGTTACGTCACAGTGTCAAGTGTTTGATTACAGTGTGTCTGGTATACAAATATGTTAGACACGTAATTAGTTTCATTATGGATCAAATTTTTCCATTTTCGGTGAAATGGTCGGCGCAAAATTTACAAAATAATTAAATTTTGCAACTTCTTTATAAATTTAGTTTGGAAGTTGTTTTGTGGTGTTTAATATGCAGCTTGTGATGTCATAATGGGAATTATGACTCACAGAACATTACAAGCAACATCAAGGGTGAATTATGTAAACTTAAGATTAAGTCTCTAATGGGATATGAGTCAACTTAATATGGGAACAAATTCATTAAATGTTTCCTGTGTTTATGTAATGGACAATGGGGGTTTGGCAACGTTGAAGTTTTTATGGTGTAATAACTTTGTGAGGCAAATCTCTTAGGTACCAGTATTTTGTTTATAGTATCATAAGATTCATAAACATAATGTCAATTGCCAACTTGACATTTAGCATGAGGATAAGGTTATAAGGGTATATGATTTTATGTCACACATTTAAAAACTTTTATTTTCTGCTTCTATTGCTAACAGGTAAAAAGTTTTTACGAACTAACAAAACAAAAATTCAAATTTTACCAAACTTAATCTATGTTACGATGACTAAGTGTCTTTGCATAGCGGACAAATTGTTGGCTTTTAATAAAGATGTATGTAAATTATTTTGCCAGATGATCAATGCTTTTATATTAGATATGATTATAATATAATGGGGTGGGGAAAGATCCTTTAATTCTAAGTGGTAAATAAAGAATATTTAAATAATTATATAATCGTATCCTCACGACTACCATAGACCGTTGTTAAATTTTTTAAAGCATTATCAGGATATTTGGTTATTATGTGCTGAAAACTATTGTAATTGTATATTAGAATATATTAGACACTTCTAATAGCAAATAATAAAACTCATAATTTTTATATTTTTTTCCAGCTGAAGATGGAACTTTAATCATAGATAATAATACTGGGAACAAAACGGATGATGAAAAAATGGAAAGAAATTCAAACTGGGATGAATTAAACCAGAAAAAGTAAGTGGCGAGCACATGCTGCAAACTATTAATTATGGAAACAGTAGTTGCTAGAGATATTTTTCACTAACTTTCCATGACAATAAATATTATCAGTATAAACCAGCGATTGCCAAATTGGGGTTCGTACATTTTCCTATAGATTTCTTTGATTTTTATAGGGCCACAATACATCAAAATAACTGCAAAGGGTTGATGGAGAAAGTTTTAGAAAAACTTTAAAAACCGCTTTCATTGGTAATATTTTCCACTACTTTTATTTTTTCATTTTTTTCAGGCAATTTCAGTCACAAATTCCACTAAAACATACAATTTATTCCACCAGGGGTATGTTTAGTGTTTCTGACGTTGAACAAAACACATCAATCAAATATATGACACCTAAGAATGAACGTAGAGAACGTAACAGACAACTTCAAACTTTGAGTGATTCCGAAAATCGACATAGAAAGCATAGGTGTGTATTACTGTGCTGTGTAATAGTATATATATATAATATATTTATATATAAATATATTTTAATATACATTAATAAATAGTATGATGCTCTATTATGAAACTTGTTTATATATTTTTCTATTATATTTATATATATATATATTATTTAAAAAAAGTAATGCTTTAATATAAAAGTTATTTATTAAATATATTTCTCTATAATATATTTACTGAAAGTTAAATATGATTTCTATAGAACTCACCGCGGTCGATCAAGCGGAGAGGAATCGGACAGTCCAAGCAAACGAAGAATTCGAAATCGAGCGCGGCAACACAGGCAAAGTCAAGCCAGTGATGCCAGTGATGTTTCTCATCGAAGAAGAAGGTGAGTTGCGCATCACTGCAATAGTATCTGCCTTTAAATGTAACTTAAGCCATTATTTATATAGTTTGGTTAAACTGTGTAAAACTAAAAAGTATGACATCATAATAAACAGTAATTGAAAAATAGAATTGACATAATGTTTATTCTATATTGATAAGTTCCTGCAGGAGGAGCACTAGAGATTTAGGTAGAATTGGCAAATCAGACTTTATTATACAGTTTGCCTTAATCTTAATGCAATGTGTGACACACATAGTAATAAAGTATATTTGTGTAATATACATATTGTTGTTGCTTTTCGCTCCATATAATAAATAAACACTGTAGTCCATAAAGCACCCCCATAAAACAGCACCAAAACCCAGTGAGTGGTTAATATCATGCCACTAAGTAAATACTCAATTGACTAAGTTATTTTGACTGTCAGCGAAATATTTGTATGACGTCACAATCACCTTAAGATATTTAAAGAGACATATTTAAGATTTAAATCTCCCGTTTCTCCTAACCTATGTGCATTAACATATTTGAGGTCATAACAAGTATTATGACATCATAGGAGAAGACAATACCACACAGACACAGAGATGATGAATGGAAATGTTGTGTTGAATCAGGAAAGAGTAAAACGACGTACACAAAATAATAATATCAATCAACAATCAGAATCTAAAGCACAAAGAAAGAACAAAAGGTTAAAACTCATTGGATAAAATATGTACAATTATGTGTAGTAGAAAGTATATACGTACACATACCAAAAAAATTACTCATTTTTTTATTTATTTGGTAGTAAACAAGTTTAAATAGGTTTGGTGCTCTGTATTGGTCTTTAAAACATCTGTAATAGTTTCTCAAGCTATATTTCTGCAACCATAGCGGACTATTAGAAAAACTAGTAGTTTGCACTTTATATACTTTTTGGCCTTTGAATCTTGCGGTTGCTCGCATCTATGTAGTGTACAAAGTATTTACATGGAATGTAATGTCGGATTTTTATTGTAGATTGTCAAGAGAAGATGACAAAGCAAGGCAACAACTGTGGCAACATATTAAGTTAGTTTATCATAATAACTATGTGTGGACTGTGCTGAATAATCATATGTTGTATTATTTATATATACCTGCATAAACACGCTGAACAAATTTGTAGATAAATATGGTAGGTGACAGATATTTACCTGGGATTAAAATTAGACTTCTTTGTACTTAATGTGTGTTATTAGTTTACAGTGATATGAAATGTTGTTTACTTTAAAAATATGGTTTATGTGATACCTTTGTACAGCAATATATGAATGAATGTAACAACATAAGGTGTTTACTTTACTAGAAAAGAGATGGTTGATCCATCTGACCATTCACCTGAACAACTGCATGACATCATGTATACTGAAGTCAAGTAAGTTGAAACAATAGAATGATGATGTAATAATAGGTTTTGTCCGTTCCCATGGCAGTGGGTAACACATGTTATGTCCAGCCATGAGCTTCCTGATTCAAGGGCGGACTGTTACCATTTGTGGGCATATGTCTTCAGACAGGACAATGAACAGTAATTGGCACAAACCAGTGGTCACCCAAAGAATTGTTTCCCAGCTATATGTAGAAAAAAAAATGACTACAAAGTTTAATATGTGGTAACTCGGAAGCAGGCACGAGGTGTGTGAAACAGTACTTTAATGTTATATCAACTGTTTTTCCCGCTACGCTGGTATAAATAAATTACATTCCTTCATTTTCATAAAATGTTTATGATCTAACAGAACGGAAGGCTCGTCAAAACCTCTTCGATTGAGACATCATAGAAGGAGAAATTCCGGAGCAAGTAAGAGGACGAGCGCGGCATCAGGGATTAGGTAGGTTTGACAGTGAGCATGAGGTGTATGAATAAACCATGTGTTGCTGGTATATGAAAATATGCCCAAGTTATAACCGAATTGTGAGCATTAGGCGTGTGAATATTAAATACATCATTTGTTATCAGAAGACTGCTATGCATTAATTAAATAGTGAGCATGAGGTGTATAATTAATACCACGTGTGTCCGCTGTAAAAGGAAGAAACCTATGTTATAACTCAACAGTGAGCATAAGGTACATGAATGAATACACCAAGTCACTCTGGGGTATGGGAAGACACCCATGTTATAACTCAACAGTAAGCATGAGGTGTATGAATACACAATGTGTACCTGGTCCCTCTAGTATATAAAAATTATACTACTATGCCATAACTCGGCAGTTAGCACAATGTACTCACCAGCAAGCCATCCATTACAGCCACACATTAGATGATGGAATGGTTTCCCCCCTCCCCATCACCACCACAGTAATGCAAGAGAGAAAAAGATTGAACGGCAATAAATATCAACCCCACCACTCCACACCTACCAATGGTTCAGCATACAACACACCATCTAAACATAAATCTCCAGGCAGTGATTGGGACACAAGGACTTCATTGTCAGGTAATGGGTCTTATATGAATAAATGAAATTTAGACAACCAAGTAATCGCTAGATTGTAGCAATTGCGATTAGGGGTCTTGCCCCAAAACAGATATGCCAACAATGGTAGCAGCAGGGAGCCTTGAACCCTTAACCTCGGAGTTAGAGGCAGGCACTTTATTGAATGAATGAATGAATATATGGATAATAAATTAATATGAATAAATATATAGAGAATAAAACACATTCGCTTATAATATTAGCAGCGTTGAGCACCAAATCCATAACGACTGTGTTAGAGTCATGCGCCCTAACCTCAACTAGTATAACATTCAAACTTTTGTTTTCCAATCAACAGTTGAAGGCTTTCAGTCGATTTCCTCTAATAAATTAAACAAATCACGAACAAGAAAAACAACTCCTGAATCGCACAGAAAAAAGATTCTGGTTTAAAACTTGTTTATACTCAGATATAAAACTGTTTTATTACAAATATTTGACAACATTTTTTCTGTGCTTTTAAGATACGCTTCGGTACTGTTTATACAACATACTTTTAGAAACGCTAGAATCAAACATTGATAAATGTTAAGTACAAAAACATACTGGTACTTTTGCAAACATGTGCATTAGCTAATATTGTTAACATTTCTTTAAAATAAATACAACAAGACTATTTACATTTTATAGACACTACAAAATATCAAAAAGAACTCTGAAACATAAGTCTTGATGCTGTTTCACAATTATAACAGATTTTTTTCTTGACACCATATTATCTATATATCTATGGATAATATAGTGTCTCACTAACACACCATTCCAATTTTAACAAAACCGATCATTCCATATTCCTGTTTTAATTCATGACATTAATTCTAATTACCTCAAATTTTCTGACACATTGATAATTTAATTTTTCAGTATTAGTATTAATACTTCTATGTAAAGTATTTTTCATATTTTTTTCTAATTGTGCACTAACTCGCATGTATTTTGAACAAAACTATATGAAAATTCATTTTTCTCGTATCACCGAATGATTTTTTAAATGCTTTGTAATTTTACTTGGTGCTGAAGCATGGTGTTGTCACTGCTTTACATGAGATTGCAGTATAGACGCAATATTTCGTACTATTATTATATTGACTGTGTTTATACACGTAATATATTGCAAGCACTGATCATACAAATGTGTCATGGTGTATTGATTTACATGCAGTTATGGGCTTAGTGGTTATATATGTGTGGTAACTTGTAAGCGGGCATGATGTGTATAGAACAGAATAGCATGTTTGTGGCCACGACAGAATAATTAGGTTCTAATCGTTTAGGTAATAATATAAGTCTGCTAATGCTGATCTGTAATATCAAACAACACATAGCCGTTCCTAATCTTACAACTAAAAACACTGATAAAAGAATTGTTAAACATTCACTCGAGTGACACGACTATATGTAAATTGTTTGCTTTCAGATGTGTAAGCGTCCTTGACCATTCTATACATTTTAATCCAAAAATTTCATGGTCAGTCTGCTAGTTACTGCACCTGAAACCTGACATCAAACCATGGCTTCCTTTACCTCCTAATTCTTTTACCACTAAAACAAGATCCAGTTAAAACTATCAAATCTTAAAAGCTAAAATAAAATACCTCCTATTACATATGACCCACAAAAACAAAATCCTTTTAAATGACATAAAACTATTTTCAATCTACTCTTTCAGAGACACTTCCACTGTCAAGACTATAAAAAAAAGCTTTCACTGCCTAACTCTATGAGAGAAAAAACACAGCAAACAGATTGCGGAATTTAATTCATCTGGCGAACAAGAGCATTTATCTTGTCCTCTCTGTTGCCACAGTCACCACCCTCAACAAAGTGGTTGGTCACCTTCTGGAAGCCACCACGGGGAGAGGATAGTTTGAATGGCCACAAGAAAGCTGCTGCTGCCTTAAAGTTGGGGCCAACAGTGAAGATTTCGTGAATCAAATCTTCAACGCAGATGATTCCCTTCTTGCCTGTGGGGGAATACAGATCAATGAACTTTGATCTTTTAATATTATTTATTTTATAGAATTTTTATATTACACCTATTTGACCTGTGTAGTAAATGATAAGTTATCTATGTGACTTTCTTTCAGTTTTATAATAATGATAAAACTCTAATATAAACATACATAATCCTAAAAATTATACAAAAAATGCGATTAGAACCGGAGTCTAAAACCAATAAATACAGGACTGATTTCTGCTATTTATAAAAAAAATTACAAAACGTTACTTTGGGTAAAGTAAAATTTGAAAGTCGACAAACAATTAAATTGGACACACCACTCCAGATGAATAAAACACCTAATTAAATTATAAATATTTCGCAAATTCTCAATATTTTCACCAACCAAGAGAGTCTTCAATGATGTTGTTATCTGTGATTGGAATCCTAGATTTGTTGACCTTTCCATGACCTCTTTTGTAGATCAATTCACGAACGGTCTTCAAGTTAGGGTATCTGTGATTTGAACGGTCAGTTTGAATTCAGATATTATAATTCCAGCAAGACACCTTATATTTAGGCCACAGTTGGCTTATTACCCCGACACACAGGGTGCTATAAGTCATTAGGAGCCGTTGGACCTATGTCTACTGAGTAAAAATAAACTAACTAAATGTAAGTGAAGAAGAGTTTCTCTACTAGTAAGTCTGTTGAGGGACCACAAAGAGACCTCTTGTTAAACGCTTGGTTTGATTTACTAATTGCTGCAAATTCTTCAGCAAAAAGAACTTATTACTTAGTAAATCTAAACCATGACAACATTACTTTTATACATGGGCAACAAACGTAAGGTGCCAGGGTTGGTATTCTGCACTGCAATTATCAGTAAACATTACAAACTAATCAGTTCTATAGGAATATGTGATTAACTATTCCTTCCTCCCCTGCGTTTTTAAACGCTTGGCACCTATGCTGAATGCTGTTAAACCCACTTACCCCCAAGCAATGTATGGTTCAGCTATCCTTAACATCTGTAGAGTTGGTTTGTTCAGCTTGATGAAAACACCATTGTGGATTTGACGAAGTCTAAAAAGCTGAAGAACCTTTTTCACCTTTGGGCTCACTTGGTTGATACTGGAATAAAAAGTAAAGTAATATTTAATTTGTTAAAGCAGTGTTAAGGTTGTTTTAAGGATTTTAATATGAATGGCTAATTTATTAAGCATTCATCGGGATAATAAAATAGGGATAACTTACTTTACCCAGAGGTAAAAAACATTTGAAGACAACCTGAAATTTCATGCTGAAATGTCGACTAAAAATAACTATGTGTGCTTTTTCTAGACATACTGTTAATTAGGTAATATAGATTCACTTAGAATGCCTATGATTTATATTAGCTAATCCTATTTAACTGGGGCAATGGTCTAACTCTGTTTTAAACCCAAGAACTAATTTAACAGAATAAATATATAATTAACCACAAGGCCACACACCACTTTACAAAATTCTCTTACCCTCTGATTCTGATAACGAATGCGAGTTTTGGTTCATCAGGAACATAATAATTATTATGTGTTCTTGCTTGGCGTGCAAGCCTGATTCCATCTCTTTCCTTAATTCGATATTCCTTCACATATTGCTCAGCTCTTTTGAAGATTATCTTTCGCTTCTCCTTGTTTTTCTGAAATGAGATGAAATTTTTAAAGTAGTCGCATGAGTAATAAAAAAATGCAAAGAGATTATTAAAGTGTGGATACTAGCAAAGAATCTTCCAGTGAAACTTTGAAAACTGAAATTTCTGTAATGTTAAAAGGTATACAAATGTGATGCATAACAGGAAACTCCTATAAAAAATGAGAGTGCCATACTTTGCAGACGGGCAGTTTATTTTTTACCTTTGAGAGGTTATTATGATAGATTTTTAAAGTGTCGAGACTAGCAAAGAATTCTCAGGTATGTCATAGGGTATAGGATAAAACTTTATTATTTTGTAATGTCAAAAAAGAAACAATTGTGACGCAAAACAAAAATCTTTAAAAAAATTACATACGACTTATTATCCGAATGTCACTCTCTTCTTTTCACAAGTGGGCGCTCTTGTTAAGTTTAAAATTTTGAGAAAAAAATACACAAAGAAACACTTTAAATTGGTAATAAGTGTAAAACAAATTACTTAAATAGTGAAAATACCTGTATAAATATATAAAACACTAGTAAAAACATCTTTCTGTCGTCGGCTCTGTGGTGTAACAGTTTGCGTGCCCTCGTTTAATATCTTTGTTTCGTTCTTACCGGGTTCGAGTCCCGCACAGTGCAATACGTTTTATTTTTTTAAAGTTTTTTTTTGTGTGATTGGCACGAGTTAGGGGTTGGGGGTTAGAAGTTAAGAGGTTAGGGGTTTAAGTTTTATGTCTGTAAACTGTAAAACTTACTGTTAGTAAACGATTTTTTATAAAATATTTAAATACTATACTAATACACGTTTTATATGTCACAAAAACGACGTTTTTTTCAAATTCACTAAAAAAAATGAGCGCCCACTTGTGAAAAAAGAGAGTGACATTCAGATAATAAGTCGTATGTAAAAAAATTAAAGTATGGTACAGAATCCTCCACTACATTACTTATTATAGGCCAGTATACGGATTGTTTTTTTAGGTTTAGCGGTTAGCAGATAACATGGAGGGTTTTAGTAGCAACCCTATACTTTGAATGGCCGCAAGTATATATAAAATTATTATGTACCTTCTTATTAAGAATAGCAGCTTGTGCTTGTTTTGCCTTCTGTGCCTGGTACTCCTTCCTCTTTTTCAAGAGGGACTCCGGTACCCTTGGGAGCTTCTTACTGTAATGTAGGAATATTTTAGTGCTTGCTTTGAATTGCAACTTAAACTTCTAAATGTAAAACGACAAGAAAAAAAGTTGAAAGGATGTCTTAGTAAAAAACGCTCTCTTTGTAAAAATATACAATAATAAACCGTAAAACATTGCTTTTCTTCGATTATATACCCAAACAGACACAATATTCATGTATAATTTAATCCTTTCAACTGTTTTCCTCACTGGTTTAGAAGTTAGTAAGAAAATACAACCGACAGCGTTCGACTTTTCAAGTGATTTTTTTACAAGTTGTGGAACAAAATTGTATTGAATATGGCTACACATGTGTAGACGAATATATACTCTATCTTATAAAACCAAAACTTTGAATATTAAATGTAAAATAACGATGATTATTACGGATTTATGTACCTGGCCACCATATTGCTAACAAGCTAACTAGAAAAGGAACACGACATGGAATAAAAATACAACATCAATCCGTACGCATGATGGCGCTGCTTAATACTATTGGGGTGAATTATAACTATTTTCGGCAACGATTTAACGAATAAGTTTTAACATAAACATTTGAAGTCATAATATAATTTTTTTAAGTTAAATTTATTTTCCCTAACAAAGGCATTATTGTAAAAAAAAATAATAAATAAAGCGCCTTTATTCCGCTTTGAATTGTATGAGAGTATTTTTTAATAACCGAAATTATTTTAAAGTTATTGGATTGCAAACTCAAATCTGTCAACATAGACAAGAGCGTCTACGATTTTTTTACCTAGAAATGTATTTGTCCCTTGAAAAGTTTAATTTGAAAATTGCTTTATGACGTCATAAACGGTAAACAAATAAAAGATTGGCGGCGCAACTTATACATAGTTTAAAACTGGGTCGTAGTTTGTTTATAGATTACAGTGTTTTGGTTCTTTTTAACCGGTATGGTGTTAACTAAAATGTAGATAATACTTGATTGTAGGCTGGCAGCTATTTTGTGCAATAAAATTCCAAAGGGAAAGTCGTTTAGTTGTTCTGTATAATTATGGTCTCATTACGTTCGTCGTTCGCTATGTTAACTCGTTTTCTCTATTTCAGGCCATTAGGGCTCGATTTTAACTGTCTGTACAATACCTTTTATCTGCGTGGGTTTTATTTACTCCAAGTTGGCAGAAATGCCGACAAACTGTTGGAACTTGCGTGTTACTGCAGAAGTTAATCAGGGTGGCAGGAAATACATGGAAGATGTGATTTCAGTTCAATTCGAACGAGTAAAGTCTGGAAAAGTCGTTCTCGAGTACGCTGCGTTCGCGATTTTCGATGGCCATGGGGGCAAAGATGCTGCTCACTTTGCCAAAGATCATTTGTTGGAAAATATAAAAGTGCAGAAAGGATTTTTCTCTAAAGATGCCGAGACCGTTAAAAAAGCAATCTCGGATGCTTTTGTTTCAACTCACCATGCAATGTGGAACAAACTACGTAAGATTTTGTAATCATTTTTTTATGGAAAACAAATGTGTTTAATAAAGATATGGTAAATTTAACTTCCTAATTCTGTCAGTAACTCATATGTTTTCAGGTCTTTTATGCATAGATATTCTGTAATATAAGCTTTCTATCCTAGCAAAAATAGTATTATAGCAAAGAAAAAGTTTTGAATGAAAAAAAAATTAACACAATTGTGTCATACTGTCATGGATATATATATAGGCTGTTACGTTTGTATTTAAATTTCTCACAAAAGTAGTGTTTTCTGCACTCAAGTCAAGGTCATATTAAGGAGTGTTTAATGTCCACAGCACAACAATGGATAATTCATTAATGTGTAACTTTCCTCTACAGCTGAGTGGCCAAAGACAGGACTTGGCCATCCTAGTACAGCAGGAACCACCGCAAGCCTTGTAATCATTCGTGGCAACTTGATGTATGTTGCCAATGTCGGCGATTCAATGATAGTGATGGGTAGCAGGGATGTTTGCGACAAATCAGTGATTAAACCAAAGTTCATCGCAAAAGATTTGACCATTGATCATAAACCAGAATTATATAAAGAAAGATCGAGAATAGAACGATGTGGGGGCTGGTAAGGGGTGGTGTTATGTCATAATGGATAGCCTACTCAGTCTCTTTATTCAAATATAACTTTCACTAACACAAAAAGACTTCACATACTTTAAGTCTAACTTTAAGTCATTTATAACACACATAACAGCGACAATAGTTTGTACATATAATATATAGGAGGCCAGTATGATGGGGGAATGGGACACCTTCTGATTCTATTTTCTCGTCCCATTTGGTAGTAAACAATGAACATTAAAAGAATTATAAATCCGTGACTCACTTCGTTGATAATTATCTGAAACACGATCAGGATATTACAGGTTCCAAAGGTGTCCCATATTGGCCCAGCCTACTATATATATATATATATATATATATATATACATAATTTGTTTAACAGTGTTATGAACAAAGCTGGGGTAAATCGCGTGGTTTGGTCGCGACCTAAGATCTCACACACCGGTCCTATAAGACGAAGCACAAAAATTGATAAAATCCCATTTCTTGCGGTGGCACGCTCACTTGGGGATTTATGGAGTTTTAATTCAGAACTCAATGAATTTGTGGTTGGTTGAATAGGTTGTTGACTTGTGGTATTTGTTGTTTACATTATAACTTAAGTTTGTCAATGTGACATTATAATGTTAGGGTAATTAAAGTTTTTTAAATAATAATAGCAATAATTTAACAATTCAAAATAAAATGGATGGTATAAGTCATTATTTTAATATGAACACGTCTGACTTAAACTAATACTGTAGGAACTTTTTTGTGACTGTTATTTTCCTAAGTTGTCATTCTTACAAAACTTTCAATTTTTGTATATTAAAATGCCTAATATTTTTTATCATAGGTATCACCTGTACCAGATGTTTATGTGTACAAGTTACATGAGAACAAAGAACAGTTTGTTGTCCTTGCTAGTGATGGCTTGTGGAATATGGTTAGACCACAAGAATCTGTCAATCTAGTTGGGAATCTTGAAGATGAGAGAAAAAGAGTAGTAAGTGATGCTTGTTTTAATTGTGGAAATTTATATACCAGAGCAGAGCTAAAGCATACTACATGGTGCATGCGCCACATTAATCAATGAGGTTTTCTATGCTTGACAACTAAGTAATACTGCCCTTAACAACGTTGTCACAAATTGTGTGCAAAATTTAAAAAGTCTTACGCCAATGCTATGCTGTAAATACAAATACTACAATGTAATTTATGTGAAAAAAACTGCAGAAATGGGGTACCACGTACCATAACTAAAAAACTTTTCATAGGCACCTTTGCCACTATTTTTTCTCATGTACATGCAAAAGTTAAATTAATATGAACGCCTCTTACCAGCAGGAGTCAGGCGATACAAGCACAACGCACACAAGTCCAGCACATCAACTTGTGCAAACAGCATTGGAGAGATGGGAGATGCGAATGATGAGAGCCGACAACACCAGTGTCATCGTGGTTATTATTGAAAGGAGACAAATGGAACAAACTAGGAAAAGAGATACTTACTTTGAAACATGGACGAGTGCAGCTGACAAGTAAGGGTTTGGTATAACAGCTTGTTAGGTATAGGGGCCTAACACAGGTGTGCATACATGCTGGAAATTTATTATAATAGGCTATCATAATAAATAGTAACAGGTAAATTAAAGAGAACGCCAATTAGAGGTAGTATTCTGGCATAGACATACATGTCCTAATTAGCTGGTTTTCCAAAAGATAGGCATATGCTCTTATGAGTCTTGCTTTCATCATTTAGTTGGGACTAACCAGTTTGTAGTGTAATGTTAGAAACACATGAATAATAGTTACCTAACCCCACAGACAAAATACTGAGCCAAGTACAAGTGAATCAAAAGAAACGGTTAAACCACCACCCCCACCTTATAATGACAATAATGCTAAAGAAGGTAAGTTTGCATCATGTGTTGCGCTTTTTATGAAATATTCTCAATAAGAATTTTCACTATAAAACAGTTTTGTCCAGTTGTCATAATATTACCTTAGCCTATTTTGGTTAACCATTATTTTCCTTATTTTATGGGCCATGGCCTATGGCGATAACCAAAAGCCGACATGATGTATGTATTTCACTCAATCTATAAACACGGTTACACATCCCATATTTAGTTTCCAAGTTTTCAAATATTTTTGGTACCATTCCAAAAACCACCAAAATAATAGATTTGTTAAAGCTGTACATCAGTGCTGGTAATAACGCTTTGTTTTTTGCCTTCCAGAAATCATAACCATCCCAAAACCTGAAGAACAGCAACCTGCAACTGTTGACCCTCCCACCCCAACTCCCACCGAGGTGTTACAAGATAGTAGTATATCATCCTCTAGTGGTGAAGTAACTGATGATCCTCTCCCACCTCCTGAAAAGATGACAACCCGTTCTCACTCCGATGATCAACCAACTAGCAGCGGGATTTCCGACGAAAGAGCTGTCACAAGATCACGGACACACGAGGCGCCAAAGCAAGCAAAGAAGCGACGTAAGTCTGAGGACGGCGTCGCAATTGAACGAAAATCTCGACGTTTATTGAGATCGACAAATAAAAGAAGAGCAAAGTCCGATGGAGGAGCGATGTTGTTGAAATCTCCTCCCAGGTTAATGAGGAGCCAAACCAAGAAGACCTAACTTTCAAGGTTTGAAAACTTGATTTAAATTCTACTCGCTGCCCTGTAAGCCTGCTTATAAATTTGTTTTAGTTAGAAATGTATTTTTATTCCTTTCGTATTGAAGAAAACAGCTTCAAGTTTTGTTTGTCTTGTACATAAGAGGCGTAAGACTTGTGTTTTTAAGACTCATGTTTACAAATGCATTTGCATGAACATCAGATTTTACACTTAACTGCACGAAAAAAATGATATTTGTGCAGTTTTTAGCTGCAGTTGTCTCTGCCTAAAACTTTTATGAATTTTACATGTCTATAGCACTTAACTTGTCCCGTACAAAACAATTAATCTTTGGTTGTGTGTCCAATTTGTAAATTATGTGTGCCAGTTAAAATCACAATGATCCAAGTTTTTATCAGTGCTTGTAGTGGTGGAAAACATGAATTTCTGTGAAAGACAAATAAATTTGCTTCAGCATTTCAAGTTTTAGCACAATCGAGTTGTATTTTAAATCATATTAGTTAATAGTTATCAAGTTGATCTAGATTAACTTTTAGGCATGTTTTCTAAATTGGAGAGCTTAAAATCAGAAACAAAGAAAATATTCAGGAAGTAATACACTCGTTTAACCGTTAAATGTAACTTACTAATCTTTGCGTGGCAGGGCAACGACAATCTTCATATATAAAATATAGGTGTTTTATTTAATACGACTCTTGCTCGCTTATGAGATTATTTTTAGAGAATTTTTCTAGTGTGTGTGGCTGACAGTTAGACATCTCACAACGGACAACATGGGAGTAAAAGTGCTAGTAGCAGCATCGAGCCTTGAATCCGTGACCCGTATGCCTAAAGAAGGCGGCGCAAATAACTTGGCGACGTGAGAATTCATCTGACACTAGGCTGGCTACGCAGAGAACATAATATGTCCGTTCAATACCAAAATATCAATCTCGGATGTAGATTGCTTTTCTTGAAAATTACTAGAAGACATTCTTCGTAATTTTAATCACAGTTGACAAGAAGAGACAGCCAATACAGAAACGTGGGTATAAATATTTCAATTCAATAACACAGTCCCAATATAGCATGTTCAAATCAACTCTGGTATAGCACCATCGTTTAATACAGGCCAGGTATAAGTCTCCAAGGCACACGTTGAACATAGAGCGTCCAATACTCCCCGTACTTGCATTTACACCTGTGTTCATCCCTATATAACCTATGTACCAGCAGTATGGTCATGTATATGATGTAGAAATATGGCAGAATGTGGTCACCCCCGCAACATAAGCAGTAAGCAAGTGACTGTAAAAAAAACTCGGTTATAATTAAAACTTAGTTAATATTTATTCTCACATAGGGAGGGGAGAACGACAGTTGTTATAATTTACATGGGTGTGTCTGTTTTATGCACCTCGTAGACGCTTACGAGTTACCATGTATGTCACAAAAAATGGTTTTTAATCTCGCAACTCTTGCTAACATATTAGTTCTGTCGGGTAAGATACATATCCATCATTTCTTAATTGTGTTACTGTCATTTGGAGTCATGCGGTTACTTATAAATAATTCTGTAAATATTCTTTATTTACCACTAAATGCTACAATAAATGACAATAAAAATACTAACCATCTTACCACAATATTCAATATTCAAAAATTTGTAAAAACCCTGAATAAGCACATGAACCCACAGTTCATAACTTACCCCTAACAAATCTCCGGTGTAGTTGAAGTGACGAGCTACACCCCACCAACCGGATACTAGAAGTGTACTTTGATGACGTACCCCATCTGACGACGTATAAGAACACTCAATATATTCGGGAGATTTCCCTAAAAAAAAAGAAAAATAAGATTTGAATGTTCTTTGCTTACTATCAAATGGGACGAGAAAATAGAATGAAAAAGTGTCCCATCTCCCCCCACCCTACTACACTCACGCATCACTACCCTACTTACCCCAAATTTTGCATTTATCTTTCTTCTTTCGAAATTTATCCTTCTGACTGTTAGCGGATCGAAATATGACGTAACCGACCGACCCTAGCAATAAGATGAGGCTTGACTTTATAACTCCGAGTTCGACCGGGTGGTATGCGAGGTAAAAACCCTGTGTGTTAAATATGACATCAAAACGCTATTCCGAAGCGTTGCTTTTGCCTCCACATTAAAGGATAGGTGTTCGAGGCTCGTCGGAGCCACCACTGTAGGGTTACATACAATGGTAACTCTTTACATGTATTTAATAAAAGAAGAAAGACATTACCTGCAAAGTATACATAATAGGCAGCCACGCGAGGTCGCCCCAGGCCAGGTAGAATCCGAAATGGTCATGGCAAATATCCATTGTTTTCAAATACCAAGTTTCGTTCCAGAAAAAGTCAATGACGTAGATTGCTTGAAGAAAATTCAAAAGAATCATGGAATCGGTCACGTGACTAAAGGTCTCGTATTGACGCGAAGCAAATGATAAATTGATGATTGACCAAGCTACAATGCCTGCAACGGTGAAGAGTTTATTTTATCCTATTGTGTGTGGAATGCTGTATGGGACCAGAGATGTAGGGCAGAGTTGGCTTATTACAGAAAAGGGCCACACAAAATCAAAGCATAACCAAATATTTGTGTTTGATGCGCAAAAATGGCAATAACATGAATTATAACATGTATAGTGCTGTAGTTTCGTACTTATAAAACATTCTGGTAGCCTGGGTGTTGGGGTAATAGGGAATTTCTGGTAAAGAGCCCCTGGCCGATAGAACAATGTATGATATAGGAGTTTAGACCCTTTTCCGACTGGATCAAGAAAAAAATGACATTTCCATACTAAACCCTTTTTGTACGTGGTTTTATTCAAATACGTGTTATAACGACCCGTCTTTTTAAAATGTCGTATTAACTAGTGTACAGTATGGTAGAGGAAGATTTTTTTCATTTTATTTTCTTGTCTTATATGGTAGTAAATATCCTCACGACTGCCATAGACCGTTGTTAATTGTTTAAACTACGATCAGGATATTTGAATATTATGTGCTAAAGGTTTCCCAACTTACCCCACAGTACTATATTTCCCCGACCTTCGTAACAGAAGAAACAACCATTCATTCATTACTAATACACCCAAACATAACATGCATTATTTCTTCATACCTGGCCGACCGTTAAAGAATAATTTAAAGTCGAACCAACACCCAATCCTTGGGTTAAATTCAACACCCATTAAATAATCGTACAAGAAATGTCCGCTTAGTTTGCAATCATTCTCATGAGTGGGGAATAACCGACCTGTAAAATAAAATTTTTTAATACCATGCAATTGCAATTTGCAAGTACATGTACATTTAATTCTATGGGAAACAGAAGAATTCTAACAGCTAATACGCATTGCATGCGTTCTACCCGTTACATATACTGTACTGCTACCTCACCAGAAAAGCCCCCTAAAAAACGACAATGAACAAATAAATAAATTAATGAATGACGGTTATTTATATTATCATTCGTAATCGAGTAATAGCTTTACCGCATAACTGACCTTTAATGTAACAAAACGTAGCAAGACAATATCCAGTTATGTTGGAAAGCACCAAGAAAGCACCCATGTTATTGAAGACTATAGATGGCGAGAAAAGCTTGAAGTAAAATGCATTGGCGGCCCATAGTATGTGTGTAATTAACCAAGCCTGTGGGTCGATAAAGGGCGGATTAATTTCCGACAGTTATAACTACTTTATTTTGTCCTTTATAGGTTACAGTGACGGAGGTAGATTGGTATGCAAAATCCAAGTTATGATAAAATGGCGGTCGTTATAAGTCGACTTGCCATCGATTAAAACATATAAGTATATAGTAGGATAGGGGGAGATGGACAGCTCCTTCTTCCGTTTTCTCGTCTCTTTTAATAGTAAACAAAGAACATTCAAAGAATTATAGAACCGTATCCTCACGTCTCCCATAGACCGTTGTAAATTGATTAAAACAAAATCAGGATATCTGGATTTTATGTGCTGAAGGTGTCCCGTCTTCCCCCACTCTACTATATGAATGAATGTAAAGTATTGTCTTGGTGTGGCGGCGCAACGACCGTTGTTAAAACACGAATGTTCTGCTTATATACCTCGTGCCCACTTACCAGTTACCACGTATGTAATAACATTTGATTCAGTTGTATTTGTGTAAATCAAATCAGAAATAACTGTACATACCTGAAGACCGTTGATGTTGTATCTATTAACCCTCCCACTTGGTGTAACTGCGCCAGGTTGAATACCACCAACGTAACGTGGTAGAATCAAGTGTACGATGTCGGGCAATGCAGAAAGAAGAATCTTTAATGTAAAGGTTACATAACAGAAGTTGAATTTGTCAGCCACAAAGAAAGAGATAAAACAACCAAAAACATCTGTAGTTATGCATTCGTAGGAACTCGTATGTGTAAAAACAGAACAACCACGTTTTAGAACGTTCGTCATTATAACGCCAATCGAGTATACCAGTGCCGTTCAATCATTCAAGAGATCATACTTCGTTAATTTATTTGGACACAATTACTCTCAGTGATAAATTGTACTCTGTTTATTTTGACTCGTGGGGTCTCTTAGGGCGAAATGTGTTTTCGGTTTAATAGCTTTTAGAAAACCACTTAAACAAGCCTATACAAACACTTTAAAGTTTTGACGAATGAGATGATAAACATACGGCACATGTAACAGTTTTACCCAACCAAAACAAATAAATATTTAACTGCTTTTTAATAACTTCTATCTTATACGACATATGTGATAACTTAAAAGTAGCCAGCACGTGCCGGGTGAACGAAACGGAACGGAACATCTGTAAAATAACCGCTGTCGTTGTCCGCCACGCGGGAATAAAACAAATCACCTTCATTCATTTACCTGAAATGCAATCCAGGTAAAATATGTCCGAGCGGCAAAACCAGAAACGGCCGGTAAAGAAAAATCCAATGATCCGGACCACACAGAGTAAGCTGTTTCGACCAGACTACACTCGTGGTGGGTACACGATGCATAAAAGGTTAACGGCAGAATTGGGCACACGAACAGAACGAAAAGACATCCAAAGAATGTCCAAACATCCACACGCCTGTAAAACTTTTCACCGTTAAAAAAGGGACACAGTCAGATCTGTTTTAAAATAACTATATTTGCCTGAACAATATAGTAAGAGTGAGAAGAGATGAGACACCCTTTGAATAGTAAACTCCATTGATTTTGTTAATTGTTTCACGGCCTACTACAGACGTAACAATTGAAAATAATGGTGTTTGTGACGTACAATAGGCCTTCTAATTTCAAACGTAAAATGTGAATTATCAGGCCGTATCTCTAGTAGGCCGTGATTGTTTAAAACACGATCGGGATATTTTAATATTATCCGCTAAAGGTGAAACGTGAATAAAGTATGGTGCATCTTTTAAAGGGTTGGTCAGTTTCACAGGGCTAATATAAAACGTAGTCTCAATTGTAAATCTTACCATATTAATTTGCAATGTTACAAATGCATAACAAAAATATAAGTATACTTAGTGCAATTCTCCATAAGTTCTAATTATATTTACACAACTTTAAACCAGTACATGCCAACGTGGTATAGGCTGCCTACCATGCTCTGCCCCATTGGCCAGTTGCCGATGAACTTTTTATGTTGTTGTTATTCGAAGTCGTACCTTGTTTCCCATTGGTCGAGACACGGTGGCGTGTTTGTGCATTACTCTCCATGGCGCACAGGCTTGAACAGTATATTGCAAAATTCTGAGAACTTTGAGCGTGTATACGTAAACTCACGATTTGTCTACTACTCGCGTTAGACAACAGCACAGTTTTCCTTCAAATTTCAAGAATCTAGAGCGTATAAACGGTAAGACTGTCTTATATAGCATGTATCGTTAGGCAGTATAATATATACAAACTGCCTGAACGCAATTTTCCTTAAAGTTGTCTGACCGCATGTGTATAGCCGTATGGCTAACTTTGACTAAGTTTAAGTTCTTCGACCTAATACTAAATCAATCTCATAGTTTTTTTTTATTTCATAAGTATTTTTTCATTTTTTATTAAAGGTATTGTTAGCTCAAACACCAGCACTGGTCTTAGTGTATGCTTAATACACACATTACACAGCAGGGCACTGGAATACTAGAGAACTAGACTACACTGTTAGAGTTAGTAATGCTTCTAACTTTACATGTTTACAATGCATTTAAACTTTCCGGTGCATTTAGTTTTATGCATTGACAGTGTCGGACCATCCCCGGAAATTCGCTGAAGCGTATAAAGAGAATCTAACCAACACGTTCATAGGCTATGCCCATCTTTAAATGTAATCAATACTTCTTAACCAAGGACCAGTGCGAAAATAAAGGTAGCCTAAACTTTAAATAAGTGTACTTGTGCACACATCAAAATAAATTGCACTCAGCTTGTCGAAGAGCGTATTTAATGCTACAAACTAGCCTCACTATAGCGTTACATAACTGAAACCTGGCTGTAACGTTACTGAACCAAGAAGACTGTACAGAGAGCTAACTAAGTTAAATCCACGAGTTACAGCTGTGCCTGTATGCGGCGCAGACGTTGATTGCTCCTGGGAACAAAATCCATTGTTTCGCATCAAGTGCCTTTTTCAAAAGCTTCGTTCAAATTTCCTTTGGCGGGAAATTGGCTTTGGCCTAATTTGTGTATAATATTATAGAAACTTAAAATACTGTGTTGAAAATATACTGTGCTGTATTGTGTTGTATTATTTACTTATAGATTGTTGGATATATAACCATAACGTATGACTTCTTAAAATTTGGTTTGGTGCCACAAATTAGCATAACTTTACATTTAGAGCTACGTTATGCTTCACTGAAGTATTGGTAGCCTAGCTTAGCTGCAGGAAATTCACGCTTTTCTCTCTGTATGTAATTTCCTATATAGCTTGCTGTATCGTCTGCCGCTATATAAACTATTGAAGCTTAAAATCCGTATTGAAACTAGGTCAAATGCAAGCTGGCGGAATTTATTACTACAAAGCATGAAACGAACTAAAGGAGAACGAATCAAATTAAAATGCAAGGCAGGGAAAGGGAACACACTTTACTATAGATTTCAAAACTGAATATTTAACAGACATTTTACAAAGGCAGCAGAAAAGCATAACTGGTCTTGTTTTGGTAGATTTACAAATTTATGTATGGAACAGTCTGGATATAACCATCGTTTTCGTTGTAGGTAATATCAAATCCACGTTTGGTGCAGTGTTGTGAAAAGGCTCTAAAAAATACACTTTTACACCATATATACATATATCAAAGTTAAACTAATGGAACAGTAAAATTAAAAATCTAGCGCTCAGGGTAAAGGTTTAAAAAGAACTTTAGTTCTGCCTTGACGAATCACAATTTTAAACCTTGACTATCCATTAATTATTAATATATGACTGCATGGTAATCCAATACAACCCTTACTTTACCCAACGTCAGCTAATGAGATTATATCAAGATTTATTTGGTTAAATGGTAGAAAATCTATAAACATATAATTTTAAAATGCACTTGAAAAACTTATAACGTTGTCGTTTAGGACACACACGCCCGCAATGGTTTAGAAGGGTAAAGCGTCGGACCCGTAAACTCTGGGCCAAATATATAGTACGTGGGAGAAAGATATAGGAAACCTTTTTATTCTATATTCTCGTCCCATTTGGTACTAAAAACAGAATATTCAAAAAATATTATAATTAAAATCGTAACCTCCGACTCCCATAGACCGTTGTTAATTGTTTAAAACACGAACAGAATATTTGGATATTATATGCTAAAAGTGTTCCAACTTACCCCACTGTACTATACTATGATTTTGTTTAAAAAAATAACTAAAACGTAACTAGTTCAATTTTACCTGACTTGATTAAAAGCTTCATCAAAGCTTTCAGAAACGAAATAGATTGGTTGATAAACGGAGTCTTCGTATGGCTGCAAACATGTCTTCTCTGCTTGCAGTGGCAAATGCATTGGAACATCACTCAACGCATGCTGTTGTAATATTTAATTAAAATATCAATACTACTCGGTTATTGGAAAAATATATTTAATATGACGTAAATATAATAGTAGTGCGTTGCACTTGCGTCATTCGTTATTATGACAGATGCATACGGCAGACGGTGATTAACGACAGCATTAATAATGTATAGTATACCTGTAACTCGCCGTACGAAGACATAAGACCAGCGCCGTACGCTTTCAAGACATTGTTCTCTTTACAAAGTCCGAACTCAACAGTAAACCAGTACAACTGTAATGTAAAAAATACTATTTTTAATTGAGGTTTTTACCTTAATATTGTTTTTTTTTAGATGTTAATTTCTGTGTCTTTTTGAATATTTTTACCCAAGTTTTTGTTAAACTTTTTTGTCGCTATATCCTGTCTTTTCGGTTTATTAACGTGTGTTAACTATTTATTAACGTGTGTTAACTATTTATTAACGTGTGTTACTTTAATCAAAAGGAAAAATGATATTATAGTAGAGGATGGGAGAAGATGGGACACCTTTTCATTCTATTTTCTAGTTCAATTTGGTAGCAAACAAGGAACATTTAAAAAAAAACATAAAACTCTAATCACAAGACGACTCCCATATAGAGTAATCGTTTAAAACAAGATCATGTTATTTTTTGAAAACTATGTGCTAAGTAAAGTGTCCCGTCTTCCCCAACCCTCTACTGTATAACGTAAGAATTCTTACCGTAGCTAATTTAGTAATGTCGCTGTCGCTTACACCCAGCGAGGCCAGACCTATTTGCTGGGAATACAGTGCGAATGTTGGGTCTAGAAGCATCGGTATGTGTCCTATAAGCTCGTGGCAACAATCCCTGAAACCAAACATTAATGGAATTTTATTTTGTAAATTGTTTGTTACATGAATATATGGAATGCTACATGACTATATGGAATGCTACATGACTATATGGAATTAATTGTCTGCCATTTGAGCGTTTATAATACACTTAAGCGACTTGTCGCATGGTTGCCACTCCCATACCCACAGTCGAGTTGAAACGTTATTGCAATGTGTAGACAAGCAGACGTGACTTTTAATTGATTAGTTAAATGTTTGTATTTATTCTAATAGGTGAGAACTTACAGCTATAGTCACGTTACACAAACATAAACGCCAGTATAATATTCATGTCAATAGTGATTAAGTGGAGAGAGACTTTTATAAAACATTCGTAAATTTTACAATTATAATGAAATGACCTATCAATATACAATAATAGAGATCAAATATAACGTACGGTTCTGGAGAGTGCATTGGCGAAGCTGGATGACGTATATACTGCGTACATTGAAAGACTTTGAAAGCCAAGCTTGCCAGGAAGTCACGTGGTGTTATAATACCGGGAGCAGGTTGGAGTTGGAACCCAGTTTGTTCTACATTAGAAAATGAACATTAGTAACCTGTTCGCAGATATTGAATGAATTAAACAAATAAATTAATAAAATAAAAATAAATAAACGAAATTTGTTTTATTTTTCTCCTCGAATACAGCAACGAAGATCAGATTAATTAAATCAGCGAAGAAAGTTGGGTAACAAAGTGTTGTGTGCCTTAAAAAACCAAGATGCACTCTTTTAGAGAGTGGACGTCACTTTTGACGTAACCTACCTTTCAGGAACTCTGACACTGTTTGTAACTGCGGTATCTTGTTAGGGGAATACCCGCACTCTTTCTCCAGCCGCTGAAAGTTGTCTTTGTACACTTTACAAGCATGGGTGGCGTGAAGTCTCTTCAATGTCTTGTAGACAACTGACCAAGTTTGTCTATCCTCGTTTGTATAGTCAACCGTAGGTATGTCAGTCCCACTTTATAAGAACAGTAATAAAATCAAGTTTAGTGTTTTGCGAACAAACAGCACCAACGCGTAAAAGCAGAAACTGATGAGTAAATGCAAAGGAATGAATGAATGTAGCATTTTCTTCCTCGCGTTACGATGCACCGAAAGTGGTTATAACGCGGGTATTGTTTACCATATCTCATGCTCGCTTAAATACCACGTGGTCCACGTATGTAAATTCGTGGGCGATATATCTTTTTAACTACTATAAGTTTAGTTAATAGTTCGTATTTGTCCTAATGAGTGCGAACTTACTACTAGTAACATTACACAAACATAAATGACGGTAGAATACCCCCCCCCAAAAAAAAGAGAACATTTATAAAACATTACATCGTAAGTGTAAACTTGACATTATCTCTTCAACTACTATAAGTTGCTTTATTCTAACTTACTGCTTGTAGAAATGGGCAATGTTCGAAATGTAGTTGCGTCTTTCCACATATACAGGGTCATTAAACCCAGGGTGATTGGAATCTTTGTCAGGTTCGTAATCGGTCTTAGTCCCTCTGCACAATTCAAGCTCAGTCACGTGACGGGGAAACCACTCCGCTTGAAACAGTTGAAACATTAAATATAGTAAATTGGGGTAAGATGGCCCGTGTTTTATTTCTCATTTTTCTACCATTTGGTAGTATATAAGGAATATTCAAATAATTTGATCAGAAAACGGAATACTATATGTGCCAATAGTGTCCATCCTACCCAACAGTACCGTATCCGGATAGGCGGTAAAACAAAATCAAGTGTTTTTTTAATATTACCTGTCCTTTCAGTCCCGTTAACAATTGTCGCCTTGCAACCAATTGATTCCAGTCGTTTTAACCCGGTTGTGATGTCATTATCGTTTCCTATACACGTGATCAAGAAGCTTGTATTCGAGTTTCCGGCAACGTTTTCAATTAGTGTCCCTTTGAATTAGATTATCGTGATAATATATTTTGAAAAGTCTCATTCTCTTGAAAATATTAAAAAATATTGGATTATTAGGTTAAAAGCGTACACCTCATGCTCACTGTCGAGTTATAACATAAATATCGTGTATGTTGCAAGTAGGCCTATGTAGAAACGTATACGTTGCCCGTTCGTATGTACGTATGTAGGTATACGTTCGTATGTACGTATGTAGGAACAGAGGTGTTGTACGTAGGTGCTCGTTTAGACGTCAAAAGTAGCTAAATATTGTAAAAATAGCCCACCATTTCTTGTTTCGATATAAGACACGATTACATCTTCGTTCTAAAATAAACGTTGAGAATTAAATTTGTTTTATTCACGTTTTATTGTTTTTACGTATATAGCAGGGTGGGGGGTGAGAATGGGATCTTGATTTTGTCTTGAACAACGGTCTACGGAAGTTGTGACTTGTGAGGATAAGGTTTTATAATCTTTGCATTTTCTTTTTTTAGTGTGGGACGAGAAAATAGAATGAAAAGATGTCTTATCTCCCCCCCACCATACTACATAAATAATAAAGTACAGAATAAAATGTTTCCTTTTAAAACATTACAAGCCTATAGAACCACTACCAAAAAGCATACTGAACAAAAACACTAAAACAGTTATAAAACATACTAACAGACATTAAAGCGGCACAAGATGTTATTTGTCGTCTAAATACAATTTTACATTTTTTTATTTCTTCGAAACTGATAGCGAAGGTCATGTTATTTAAAAACATTGGAAACCAGCAGCAAAACGACAGTTGTTAAAGCATGCTATGGATAAAAACAACAAATTACCTTTAACTTCTCACAGATTTGTGACATTGTATTTCCAGCAGAAGTTACAACGATTTCACATTTCTTCCAAAATCCGCTCTTACTCGAAGATGAGCTAGCTGTGATGACAACAAATAGTAAACTCGATCATTTGTTATAAGTTTTATGCTGTGCTTGTACAACCACGTTTTTACATCGTAATAATTAATTATGTCGCTTCTAAGAGCACAAGTTAATCAACGAATTTCACTTTTTATTCTTATTTGGTAGGGACAGACAAAATTACGTGACAGAAATCAAGTCCAACGAATTCTTTTTTGCAAGAAACAATTATTTCCTAAAATTCCATTATCAGTCTCATATTTAACTCTAAGTTATTATCAGTGATAATTACTTACCGTTTTCTTTCTCAGCATTTTCTGCATCTCTAATAAGACTTCCTCTTCTGCTTGTTGATGTCATTTTTAAATTACGTTTTTTCAGTGCTTAGACTTAGCTGGGTATCTATGACGTAGATTCACTTAAATCAGCTGCCTATTTATTGTTATTTCGCGACGTAAGCAATACGCCAGTTACGCAATAGCATTTTTTGCGTAGTTTATTCTGTCATAATAACAGCGTTTCCGGAAATTACTCAACTGTAGCAGTCATACAAACAAACCGACATTGCATCAATCAGTTGAGTTGAACTGTAATAACCTTATTTTGAACCTTGCTTGTAATAACTTTATTTTGAACCACGAGCGGAGATCGGAAATTCTTATAACATCCTAAAACATTCTATGAATAAACTGAAGTGCAAAACTGATAACAGGGGTTCAGCGACTTTTGCCTCTACCATTTCTTAGTTGTTTTAAATATGGTAAACAAAACATCTAAAAACGAGTTCGAAACACCGAGAGTCTGAATGGCGTAATAAACTTCGCCAAATTTATACATAACACTTTGAACATTGTAGCCAGCGAAAATAAATACACTTTTGGCGTCCTTATGTGCTATGCACACCAAACAAATGGTGCAGGACTCTTATATACCTCATATATATATATATATACGCGTCCAGAATACGATTTATTGAACCGGTATATAGTATGACGTAACAAACAACCTAATATGATCAAATGCAGCTGTTTTTTAGCCTCGATGACGTAATAATACAACGCTATTATTCACCATTGTTACGTTTTCAGGTCGATTGTTTTGTAATAAATATCGACGCCATTGTTATTTAAACTTCATTTGTATCGAATAAATCAAAATTCCAAGACTTTACGACTGTCAAAGTGGTCTCTCTGTTCGAAGGGAATTACATTTTGAACGTTTAGTTATAGGGTATCCATAAATATATAAACGCTATGACTGAATAAATTCTATGACTGTTTAAGTAGCCGGGGGGGGGATAGTCAAGGCGGGGAAGTAGCCGGCGGGAAAATAGCCGGGAGGGATATCGCCGGTTGGAAAACGCCTGGGGGGATATAGCCTAGGCCCTAGACCCTAGACCCTAGAACCTAGAACCAGGCGTGTGTGCCCTTTGGGCAAGACACTTATACTTTTTGCAAGATACCTATAACATATTTTGGGCAAAACATTTACCACGAACATGAAGTTCTGTGTTGCAAAGTTTTTTTGCCGTGCTGTGTCTCCCTGGGCAAGACACTTAGCGTCAATTGCTTAGACCTAGTGGCACCTTATGGATTGTCCAAATTATACCATCCAAACTAAAAACTCGATAAAATATAATCATTTACAACGTTACACACGTGGTAACTCGTAAGCGGACAGCATGGGGTGTATACAACAGATTGGCTGTGTTATAATGACTGTCGTTGGCTTGCCAAGCAAGGGAAAAATATGTTGGATTCTTTCAATTACATTTCAACGTAGTGTATTAACCATTGTATAAATGTTATGACTATTCCATAGTGAATAGCTACTAGACGTTTACGTCTGGACTAAGGAAAGGGCTCGTGGCTTTGCTGCCATTGTTTAAGCAAGTGTGCTTGAGCAAGACAGCTAACAACATTTGTTTCAACTCAGTGGCATTTTGTGGTTGGCCAAATTCTCAGCTATATTAAAAAGAATTGAAAAGTCATCATAACCCACAAAGCTAATTACGTAAAATATATATCGTAAGCGGACGCAAACTCAAGAAAACAAAACACACGAGTTATGTCTTCCGTTGCCCTGCCACGCGAATGAAAATTAAATTCCATGGTTGACAAGTTTGTCTGCTCCGTGTCGCTTATAAAGTAGGCCTACAGGCATCAACGGCAAAACTAATACGAAAATACACAGCACTGTGGGGTAAGACGGATGAACCGTAAGCACATAACATCCCACATTTTCTAATCGTGTTTTTTTAAATTAACAACGCTTTTTTAGAGCCGTTCTAAGAATTAGAAATTTTGTGAGTATATAAGGGTGATAACGAAATTCCAATAAAAAAACGAGAACGAAATTGATAAAAAAATATGAATGAATTCAGTTAGCATATTATAATATATAGTCCTAAACCCCCTATATATAACTCTTAACAACGTTTTAAAGATAACTTACATTGGTTGGCGATTGTAATGGTAAGTATATCCCTACACAACACGATATAGTATAAGGTGGGGAAAGATAGTACCTTTAGTACACAATATCCAAATATTCTGATCGTATTTTAAATAATTTACAACGGTCTATTCTGGAAGTCGTGAATCTAGATTTTATATTTCTTTAAATGGTTTTTGTTTACTACTAAATGGAACGAGAAAATAGAATGAAAAGGTGTCCTATCTCCTCCCACCCCTACTATACTATGTAGGCTATTCTCTTTCATCCGTTTGTACATCACACATACATCATGCTTTTTTAAGTAGGTGAATGCCTTCGTGACAAAAGAAAGTCAAATTTTATTTTTTTGTAATTTCGATTCGGGCAACTAAATACGTGTTATTGCAGATTACTCGTGAAATGCCTATTTTGTCACAGTGTCTGTCTAATTCATGAACTGGCACGATTTTCAGCAACGAACGGAAGCTAAATAAACCTACATATTCAGCACGCAAGCGTTTACGTTTTAATAAACTATGCCAGGGTACAAAAAATGATATTTTATATATACAGTAGGGTGGGAGAAGATGGGACATCTTTTACCTCTATTTTCTCGTCTCATTTAGTAGTAAACAAAGAACATTCAAAGAATTATAAAACTATATCCTCACGACATATAAAGACCGTTGATAATTGTTTAAAACACGATCAGGATATTTGGATAATATGTGCCAAAGGTGTCCCATCTATACCCTACCCTACCATAACTACCACGATACATGAGAAAAGCTGGGAACAAAGATTTGTTGGTCCAAAAGGTGTGCAATGACTTAGCAAGTTTAGAACTTCGGAAATTACTCTGCTCGGTAAAATCAAAAGTATTTTTTGTGTGGGGACAATAGGTACCTTTTTCAAGAACACACCAGTCCACAATGGTAGCAGCATTGAGCTTTGAGGCTAGTACTGTCTACTCAAAAATCAAACCATCTGTCAATTTTTACCGAGCAACAGTCAATAACAGACAAACATTACCCCTGTATGATATGAATACACGTTACCCGTTACTCTGCAGTGAGCTGTACCATGTGCATATGGTGTATAAATGAATGTCATTTATTCATTTTTCGGTGTGGTGGCAGAGACAGTCGTTACAAAACGGGTGTCCCTCATGTCTGCTGAGTAGTCACGTATATAGCTTATTTATGCACGCGAGGTTGGGCAACGACAGTCATTATAAAACGTATGTTCGATTTTGTACACCTCGTTCACGCTTCTGAGTAACCGCTTATGTACCTCCGTTTCATTTTTCTATTTTTAGACAACCATTTGTTTGACACGTCATATGTAATAAGTCATATGTATTCAAACGACAAATTATATGATTATAATAACAAAAGTCAAGCTACCGTAGTTGGAGATACAAAAATAACTTCAGAATTCAAAAGTTTTTATCATGAGCTGCTCTGCAACAAACGTTAAATGAAGAAAAATACAAGTTTTATAAACTTAACCCAACAATACATGGACAACAAGAAACTAGTTTTATAATTTTATAAGTTGACGTCATCAATTGAGCAAATAATACATCACTATTACGTCATTATTTGCATACGGATGACGTATCCTATTACGTGTTGACTTTATTTTTCAAAAAACATTTTCCTTATCATCATATATAACGTCACAGATTGGGTTGTGACGTCACGATGAAGATTGTACGTCGGTCTTGTTAGCGATCGCTATTTTGGAAGCTTCACGCAACCCACTGAGGTAGGCACCCGTGACCGTTTGTGGGAAATGTCGGTTCGTGCCCTGCTCATATGAGATTTAAGGTTAGTGTGTTGCATATAATATATAAATATAAAAGGTTTTTAACATATGCAGAGGTAAAAATAGAACAGCCAGTAAATAACAAGACAACAATTTTTGACTTTTTTTCAACAAATTTAAATAAAATCACTGTAGCACCTCACCCTTATGGAATAATATGTGCATTTACAGTGTTACAGTAATGGGCCAACCCTGGCCTAAATCTAAAGCCCGATGGCATGAAATAGACCCTCACCTATACAGAACAATATGTGCATTCATAATGTTAAGAATTCTCGCTTAAACCCAAGGCCATACCTTGCCTCAGAATTATAGTTCCCCACCCATATAGAATAGAACAATAGTACACCACAATACCACATAATCCTTACCTCTCCTGCAAAGAACAATCTACCAGCAACAGACTTTGCGATTTCATCATAATCTTCCCCACTTCCCCCTTTCTTAACAAAGCTATATGCCATCTGCGAATATGGGTCTTCATTCCACCGAGTGACAAAGTAACTTGAAGGTTCTGGAACCTCCTGTTTGTTTTACCATTGTTACAAAACAATTACAATATCAGAATAAAGCGTAGAGAAACATTTATAGAAATCAAAAAAAGAAAATTTAATGAATGTACCATATATATGTATAAAACACGGGTGTCCTGTTTTAACACTCCTTGGGGTTATAAGAGACCACATATTTAACTTTATTTTAGGTGTTTGTACATTTTTTGTAATGGCTGACAATTTTAACTCTGGACTAAGCCAACCTCTTTTCCTTGGCATCCGTTACTTTTCAATCACTTTAACCAAGGAGTCATAACGAACTTAACAATGAAATATATTACAAAACTAACTTTTTCGGAAAACACATTCCGTAAAACCGAGAGCGCAACATCAAGAATTTCTTTGTCTTTCATTTTCTTGGCTGCGTCAACACAATCTCCTGATATTACGCTCATCAGGACTTTGCTATCTTCACCCTGGAGTATAATGTGCTGGGGTTAAATGGGGGTAGCACACAGGGGTTAAGATAAATGTTAAACTGGTATGGGGTGAATGTATGATTGTAACTTATTTACCCTCGCGTGGTAGGGCAACGACAGTCGTTACAGTTCTGTTTCATACACCTCGTGCCCGCTAACCACGTATGACCCAAAGTTAACATCCTACCGGTGACATACGACTGGACAGTGATGGTTTAACAGTTTGTTATTAAATATAGACACTTGGCAAGTCGAATGTTACATTAGATTCACCTGTGGGTAAGGGACATCATAGAAAACGGTGAAGAAACCTTTTTCATCAGCAGATAATGGAACGTAACCGAAATAATTGGCTCCATCCATTTTACTATCCCAGAATCTAAATGTAAAGATTTTGTTTTAAAATTTTCCTCTAGATTTGTTTTAAGCAGGTTATATTTGTTAAATTTTAACCACTTAGGTGCAAAACAAACAAGGCCATCATAAACCAGGGCCTGAACTATGTTCAACAAATTGTATAATAAAACCATATCATGGTAAGATTCTCGAAATTTATTAACGTCATTTTAATATATTTGTTATTTCACAAAACCTTTACCTCTTAGGAAATAAGATTCCAATCTTTTCAATACATCCACACCCCAACCTGTTCATTGAAGCCACCTTTGCTGGTGGAAGAGGCGGTTCAAACTGGATCGAACCAGATCTGTGAAAGTAGATCAAGTTGCTTTTACACAGTGGAAAACATTAAAAAACTAATGTAATGAAATGCCCAAGCATGACGTGTGTATTGACCGACATGACGTGTGTATGGTACTATATATATCTACAACACATTTTTTGATTTCTCCTAGATTAAAGTAGCAAAGAACTTTAAAAAGAAGAGATCGGCAGCAAAATGACAATCATTTAAATACGATATGAATAAAAAATATGAAAAAGAGGTTAGAACAGAACCTAAATATTACTATCCTAATTATGTTTCTCTATACTTCTATGATACAGTTTCAGGATACCTATGTTTTCCTAAACAGAGGAGGTCATACAGTTAATATTAATTAGAACAACATACCTTAGTACAGCTAGTGGTACAGTAATCAATACTCTGTCTGCTTCATATGTTTCACTTTTTGTCTTAATTTCAACTTTACTCATAGAGTTCTTATAAATAATATCTGTGACCTGGAATATTGAAAAAGTTAAAAAAAAGCAGAAAATAAATGTAAGGTAAACTGTTTAAATGTAAATAAACCTATTTAGTTATTGTGGTAAGGATTTCTAGATGTAAAAAAATATTTTATCCTGGTTTTTGAAACCATATGGAATTTTCAAACTCAGCGATATTCAATAATATTCTGCTTACTGGTTGTTTAAATCTGATGTCAAGTCCATAAGCAATGGCTGAAAGTTGGGTACCAAATCCATACTGTACAAATGTATGGTCCCCACTGAACTGTGCAAATACTTCGTTTTGGTCCCAGTGGAACGCTGAAACCTGGAATACACTGTGGTGAGAACAGTGCTAGTATAACAACTTTTAATTGTTCCGCTTAAACTATATTTTTTTGTAGAAAACAGAAATACAGCTACTTAAAAGATTGTTAATGAAATTTATAATTTATGGCAAAATTAAACAAGCACGGAAGCTTTTATTACAAAAGATGTTTTACTACATTGCATTTTTCTTTATTAACTTATTGTAATTGAAGTAATAGGTCAACTCTGACCTAAATCACAGCTTACGTGGCGTGTTACACTTAAGGCCCTCATTTCAACATTTTTGGAAATCTTATGTTAATATCAGTTAATACATAATTCATAACTTGTATCTTATCAAAGCTTGGTAAACTATATGCAAGTTAAGTTAAACCACTCTCACCTTATCCAAACTAGCGCCACATGCAAACTCAAGATTCCCGATATGAAAGTTGAGCAATCTCTCCTCAAGTTCGGTGAAGTTTAAACCACTTTGTTTGATCCATTCCTGGTGGGCTTCCTGAATTTTCTCTGCAGGGGGTAGGGGTGTTAAAGTTAAAGCTGGGAGGGTGTGTTAGGTTAATATATGGCTGAGGGTTGTGTTTGGACTAAAATTAACTAAATAAGAAATGTAAAATTTTGTAGAAAATGGTAAAAAGTTGGAATTTCTTTAACACGACAAACAGTTACAATTGGCAATTAATAACATTAGGAAAATCCTTTTTTAAAAAAATAAATTTTCGATAATAAAAATTGCAAAACCAACCCAACAGCACCTCCAAGTGAGCAATCTGCGGCATTATCTTGTTGCGCTTGCCTCCATTCAACGATTATATCCAACAATGCATTGAAATGGAAATCCATTCTTTTATCGCAATGTACCGACACTGGTTTCACCAGCGCTCTGCTCTTTGTTGCCACCTTGTGAGCGTCATAGAGATCACATCTCGGCAATAATCGATGCATCTTTAAATCAAGCTGTTGCGACACCAAGGCAAGAGGATTGTTCACACAGCTGAAAATAAATCGCATTTAAACAAGCATCACCTAAGGCTGTTATAAAATTAGACCTATTATCAAATTATAAAAATTTACAAATATGAATGAATGTTACTTATTTATCCCCAAATGTAAGGCTCAATATTTGTCAAGTACAATTCTTTTTAACATGTTTGTTAACAGTTTTTTACGATTACACAAAAGCAATGTTAGGGTCAAGAAAAAAATCCAGAGTACAAGACCTACAATCCTAAAACAAGAATGATCACCCACAAAGTAACATACATGTCAACTCGTTATAACGTGTTACAAAGTTTCTGGCCACACGAGGATAATGCAAGTTACATTTTTAAGTCCTTGACAAAGATCTCACCCTCATTGGATTAAAATTTAATATTAAAGTAACGTCATCTCAAGTTTTACCCGTTAATAATTTGCGCTCCCCTGCCCACACATACGCCATCTAGTGACCAATCATCATCAACCCTTCCTCCGAGCCTCAACCTCGCTTCCAAACAAACAACCTCACACCCAAAGTTATGAAGCTGTCGAGCGGCCGCAATGCCCGCAGGACCTGCCCCGATGACAACAACCTGAGAAACAAAAATAGTTTCATAAAAAAATAAAACACATATATATATACTTATTAAGCTTTTATTCTTTAGCATGAATTTCAGTACAAGGTAATGGGACATTACTAGCTCAAATTTCAGGTCCCATAGTGTGTCACGCTGAAAGATCTCATCCATGTAGAATAGGATGCTTAAAATGATGCAGTGGTACTCACTTAACCATAGGCCAGGGTATACAAAGCTTAAAGCTTTGTGCTGCGGTAACTCTTGCCTAAATCCAAAATATTCTGATGTGTGCTACAAAGTGGGCTTTTTCTATTTGGGCAAGACACTTAGCACTGATTGCATAAGTCCGATGGTTAGTATTAGTAATGGATTATCCAATCTGCTCTCAAAACAATCATAAACAATTAGGAATTTTACAAGGATCGTACAACTTTATAATCATAAGATCAGGGTCAGATTCCCAAAATTTATTACAATTAGGTGTTTTATAATTTTGTAGTTGCCCCTTCACTTAAGGATAAATAAGTTACAATCATTCACCTTTTGGTTGCTGTAAACTTTCGGTAAAGTTCCTTCTTTCAGGTTACCAACGGACTTCGGAAGTTGTAATGCTCCTGTGTTAATAAGGCCTTTCCTGGTCGCAAATTGTAGGATTCTCACAGCATCTAATGAACATAACCTCACTCGCGTAAGACCTCGTAGTATAAGGTGTTCACAACAGTTGCCGATGGTAAGGATTCTTTTAGGATCAAGCGTCCATAAAGACACTATAAGATTTCGAATAGCGAGATACACCGTTTGTTCCCTGGGAAATATGGAATAATTTAAACCTAAGATTTACCGCAAACAAAACTGAGTGCTTAACTTCTGCGTGTGAAAATAAAGCTTTAATTTTGAAAAGAGGAGTTTTTTAACATTTTTATCACTGAAGTATAAGCTGAGCATTTTGACCGCAGCACCCAATAACACCAAAGCAATTGCTTAATGGTGAATTATTTTCTATTCTAAATGGGTGAGGTCCACAATTTTTTAATTTTGGACTATGATTTTGGACATGCACAGATATCACCACCGTAATGTATCACCTAGCTATGGTTATTGGTCACTCACTTGTAATATTCCGGAAATTCCTCTGCCTCATCTAGCTCCATGACATCGGGCCTCATGCACAGTGCCTTGCCTCTTTCATGTGGTTTATAGAACGGTTGGAAGTAAGGGTTTAATCCATCCACTGTGATGTCATAATATTAATTAATAAGTAACAGAAAAAGACATAAGTGCTACGAAATATAAAACAGACAAAACATCAAGTCTAACAAATAATGCAAGAAAAAAATATTTTGCTTAAAATGGCATCATCAGATTTTTATTCAAACAATCACAAAGGTTTTTTGTAGAGTATTTATACTTCTGACTGTTGTCATACGGCAACAAAAACAAACATTCGTACAAGAACGAAAATGTATATATTAGAAATTTAAGTACAGAAGTACAGAAGATACTAAAATATATTTAAATAAAAAAAAGATGAAAAAAAAGAGAAAAACGTGATGTGGTCTCACTCGAAAATGTCAAATCTAAAATATGCAATGGTCAGAAATGTGAGAACCAATTTTAAATTGAATTATCTATCTCATTTTAAAAATTATTATTCATTCATTCAAAAAAATAATATTCTTTATTTATTTTTAAAATTAGTTTTAAGTAAACGCTTTTTTTTCTCACCCATTATTTGCGGATCTTTACTGTTATGTTTCCTACCACCAGGTGAAGTTAAAACATTTCCGCGAGCTTTTGATGAAACATATTTCTTGTTTTCAAGGTGAGATTTGCCGTTCACCCTGAACAGGAAATTTAACTTTAAAACGTAATTGTATATTATAACAAATATACGTTACTGTCACTGTATTGTTGTCACACTTACTAGTGTATAAGCGTAACTACACTTTAACAATGTCACCTCAGATTTTACTTTAAATTCCATAAATGTGTCAAACTAATTTCAACCAAACTGTTCCTAACCCAAATTTTATTCTCACACTTACTGGTGTTTGTTTATTTTATCAAACAATCCAGGAGGTTTAATGACATCATTCTCATCGGAGGAAAACTCGGACAATGATCTTCTGTTTGCTGGAAATAATAGCAAACAATATTTAGTTTGCTAAATTAAATAAAACATTTAGACTATTTCATATATCCTTCTCTGCAACTAAAGGAACAAACAATATTTTTTAGATAAAACAAAAAAAGCAGTATATGAGTATAATAAATTAAATTATAATATTTTAAATAATTTTTTATGGCAGGACTTCAATTGCTGTTTTAACAAATTTTGCTAATATTTAATGATTATTAGTCTTATTTATCTGTATTATTAAAAAAACTTTTAATTCAAAAATATTTTGACACAGAACTTTTAACGGTTATAATAATTTTCTTTATAAACTTATTACTTGTATCCACCGCACTCATACCCACACCATCAGGGTAATACCCCGTTAGAAATGGGGCTGCGGGGCTATGTTTCAGGTATGGGGTACAACCCAGCATATTCATCCATGGTAAGTCGGGGTTAAGAGCATTTTCCACACGCTGTTCGTTTGGTTGGGAGCACGAGTATTTTATGTGAGGAACTCTCCTGTAAATATGTATAAAGTAACATACATAGCAGCTCGTAACTCAAAAGCTGGCACGAGATGTATGGAACAAAAAAACCGCATCATAACATCGGTTTTTGGCCACTCGAGGATAAAACAAGTTATATTCAAGTATTTTTTTGCAAAAAGTACAACATATTTTTGTGTGCTACAACTAATAATTAATAAGAAAATATATACTTTTAATGTTATGAGATAAATAAGTATTTTACCATTGGTTTCACAGAAGAATTTGGAACTTTTTAAAACAAGGTACAGCAAGTTTTAAAATAAAAAAGTTGATGTCAGAAGAGCATGAACGTTTTTTTTCTTGTCACATTATGAGCTTTTATTTGGGAAACAGACTGATCATATGTATATTTTGAATACCTATGTTAGGTGCCTTTGCTTTTAAGTAATAGGTTTATGAATAGTTTTACCTTATATCCTCATCTTCGCTATTACTCTCATCTAATGAGTTAGCTAGATTTCCCATGATACAAGTGTAAGAGCGAATAACATCGGACGTTAGTTCAACATCATTAGTCAGTGATCGCCAATGCCCACATTGTGTGCATTGAACCCAGTAAGGCAGTTGTCTCTCTAAAAAAAGTAATTTTTACTACATTTTTTGTCTGTAATCAATCTTTTTAATCACAACTTCACACGGTATCGTAAAGTTAGTAAGTTACTTAAGTTTTTTAAACATAGTGGGTAATATAATTAATATTTAGAAAAAAAAGGGAAAATTATGTCATACACAGATATAATGCACTACGCACCAGATATATATGTTTGTAAACTTTTAAAGTTGGCATCAGCCTTGCTGTTGTTCATCCATGCTTTCTTCCATTCATGGAACTCATCACAACCAGAATGCTTACTGGAAAATGTTATCATTCTTATATATATATTGTTGCTTACTTGCTTCCATATATATTTATTATAATCTAAGGTAAACAATTATTTCACGATTATTTGGGGTTTTAAACTCTCATTTTATTCCAACCTCAAAACTTTTATAATATTATTATTCTAATTAAAGTCTTGCTGAATACAAGACAATACATTCAAAGAAAATTAAGTTCTATAATAAATACTGTTGCTGTCTGACATATTATGCTTGTGTTTTGACTCTATGAATTAGAATTTTGCAAACTGCATAATTTCTTGCTGAACGCTTTTTTTTAATTGAACGTCAAAACATCTGTTAGCAAATTCTTGATGGAAGAGCCCAAATACAAGTTACCATAACACTAGTTTTAAGGGGCAGGTATCTTTCAACTTTTGGGTTTAATAAATAGGTATAGAGGGTATATACCACGTATGCAACTTATATAATAGTTTTTTATTTTGTGGGTCTAAATTGCACAAATCCATTAGTGATCACTGGGTTGTAGCAATTACTGTTAAGTGCTTTCTCAAAGACAAACACATTGACTATGGTGAATAGTATGAACATGTAGTGTAATGATGTATAGTGATATTGGATAAAATAAAAACCTTACATTCTGTAATATTCTTCAAAGCATCCATTACAATAATGTTCTTCTAATGAGACATGGTACCAACGTGAAGACTTTCCAGAAGCTTCCATGCATCTGTAAAGTATCCAACTTTTAGATATAAAAAAATATGAAGAATAAGAAGAAAAAATAGCTTGCATATATATATATATATATATATATATACAATATATAAAACTTATTGAAGAAAGCAAAAATGAACCACCTTGTCAATAGACAAGACCTAGACCTATATAATAATTCAAGTCTTTACAGAGCAAGTTGTAAAGAATAGAACTAAGAGAACCCGGGGCCATTCATCTAATCCATATACCAATTTTTTTTATTTATCTTGCACAGCATATTAATAAATATATTAACATAAGTAAATGTCTGTTCGGGTAAAACAGTTTACCCTTTAGCGTTTTGTACTAGAAAAGCCAAATAAACTACTTTTAGGTTTTTATTCTTTCTAGAATCCCCTTTTAATTATAATAAATTATGTTATGCCTGGTAGCAACAACAGCAAATTATCTTGCCTTTTTTACAAATATTAAAATAAGATATTTACGCGTTTGTAGCTTGTATGCAGCACGTTAATCCTATCTTCTTACACCCGCTTTTCTTACAGGAATGTTTGTTCATAAAGATCAGTTTTTCTTTCTCAGAAATTTCGTCTTCAGTTTTTTTATTCGAATCAGCATTAACCTTAGTTCGACGTGAATAGTGAGAAACATTTTTCTTCGGTTGCAGTTTTTCCTTTTTTGTTGATTGTCTAGCTTTTGGAGTTCGTTTGGGTTTTGAAACTTTCGTTAAAATTGGATCCGATGTCTGTTTGTCATTGACAGTCATTTCAACTTTATTATCATGTGCAGATTCTACGGTATTAATTGGAAAGTTTTCGTCGAATTTTTCACCAATTTTTGTATCTACGGCATCCACAGCTTTAGTAGCTTCAGGTAACGATATTTTAAGATCATTTTTATCATGGTTTTCTTTTGGACTTGCCACTTCTGTTAAGTGTTTTAAACTGTTGTCTTTTACATCAAATTCAGCATTAGTTTTTGCCTTTTCTACATTGTCATTACAAATCGTAAAAATCACATCAGAGTTGGAGTGTTTAGCCGAGCCTGTAGAATCAATTGATCTTCGTTTTCTCGGCTTTAATGACCATTCATTCATTGGAATAAAGTCATCAAATGTTTTACGCTTTGCCTAAAACAAAATAACCATTTAAAACAGATGACAAAACATACTACTGCCGAATTAGTATTAAAAATGTCCGATATTAGGTTAGTTTGGTAGACAAATGTAACATATCTTAATTACAAGTATAAGTGCACAAAAATATTAGGTAGGTAAATCCGAATTTTAACCTAAACAAGTAATCCTGTTACATCAAAAGTCAAATCTATGGTATAAATTATATTTATATGTTTACGGATTTAAGCCAAAAAATGCATAGAAATAAATATGTCGGTACTACCCTTCTACTTTTTTCTGCAAAACCCCACCTGTAGTTGCCTAAAGATAATATTTTTCATTAATTTATTTATAATTTAAAGATATACTCACTTTACGCCCGGAAACTCGTACATTATTCGCATTACTTGAACTACTAGTCGGTTCCATTGGTATTATATCTGTAACAACTTATTAAAAATATGTGTCACAATATATTTCATATTTTTTAAATGGCAAATTGCTTTAAAATGGTACGATTGTGGTGAAAAAAATGAATTGGTGATTAATTTTAGTAACACAAGATTAAAAAATGACTTCAATCCTAAAAATTGTTTAAATTAGGTTAGAGAACTGCTTTGCTTGCCTCAATGTTAAGATTAGATTGACCATCCTACTTGAGACAACGTGGATATCTGAGAGAAACTAACAAGTTTGAGAAGAAAAAGGCAAAAACAAAAAAGGTTTCAAAATAGAAAAAAGCAAACTAAAAAAGAAAAAAAGAAGGCGGGAAAGATAGAAATGCCAAGTCAGAAGCTTGTTAGCGTGGCGTGCTGTGTAGTTGTAAACTTTATTTGTTAATAACTAATTAAATTGCTGCAAAACCCATTGTTTTTTTAGTTTTACGCACGGTTTAATAGGTTGTGTGACTGATAAACCAGCCATGTCTTACCGATCGCGAGTTTATATTGGCAGATTGAGCCACAGAGCGCGGGAAAACGACGTTGAGCACTTTTTCAGAGGTTACGGGAAAATTAACGATCTTATGCTAAAGAATGGCTTCGGGTTCGTTATTTTCGACGATGAGCGAGACGCCGACGATGCAATTCATGACCTAAACGGTAAAAGCTTATGCGGTGAACGTGTTATGTTGGAAATCGCTAAAGGTACACCTCGTGGGCCAGGAGGCGAGTTTGTATCTAACTATACAGCTCCACCGGATAGTAGAAGAGAGAGTTCTTCCCGAAGATCGTCATCTTCATCTTATTATCAACAACAACAACCGCGTAGTTCAACCAAAGGAATCCCAAACCATGGTTATCGCTTAATTGTGGAAAATTTATCATCACGAGTCACATGGCAAGATTTGAAAGATTACATGCGCCAGTGTGGGGAGGTTGTGTATGCTGATGCTAACAGGTATCGCAGAAATGAAGGCGTGGTTGAGTTTTCTTCAAGGAAAGAGATGAAGTACGCAATTGAGAAGCTCAATGGAACGGAAATAAATGGCCGACATATCAAGCTCACTCCGAATATTAAAAGTCCCTCAAGATCTCGCTCAAGAAGTGGAAGCAGAGGAAGAAAAAGTGGAAGATACAGTCGCTCTCGATCCAGATCAGGAAGCAGAGATAAATCTAAGAGGTCGTCTTCACGTAGCCGATCCAGATCGCCCAAAAAGTCTGGAAAACGCTCAGCTTCGAAGGATAACCATAACGGAGTCGATAAAAGGAAGCATTCACCTCATTCTGATGGAAGCTACAGAAGCCGCAGCAGAACTGGATCTCCAGATGGAAGAAAATCAGCTTCTAGATCGCCATAGTTTGAACACAGTTGGAAATCATGGACCACGTTTTCCCTGCCTAAGATGATGCACAAAACACAGAAAAATGTACTAAACTAAAACTAGGCATATACTAGTCAACTAAATGCTTGTATATATGTTTGTTATCTTGGTTGCACATACGTGACATATTCTTTGGGCCCCCCTATTTTTATAAACAAAACATTAATTAGGAGTAAACCATTTTTCCCTTTTTCAACTGGATAACATATGGTGGCTTATGCACAGAAATCTGTATAAAATCAAATGTAAACATTCTGATATTTTTTAGTGGCCAAGCCAAGGGACAATCTCAATCTTATTTTACATTTTGGCAATTCAATTCAATTTTAGTTGGTTCAATTCAAATTTATTTGGCAAGCAATACAACATGGTCTTATAGCTGGCAATGCAATTCAAATCAATTGTAGGGCACACAAGGTACAGCAGCCAAAACAACAAAACGTGACCCTTTACATTTTGGATCATAGTCAATAGCGTGGGGTTCAATTCAATCTCCCGAGCAACTGATTTAATTTTAATATCAATAATTTCATTTAAGCAGGTAGGAGTTATGTCTTCTTGATGTTAGGTATATTTTCTCACGAACGCAGCATGAAGAAGGGAAGTCTTATTTCTGTTACATTCCTATATTGTAAAGTAAAATTTCCTAAAAAGATGAGACCTAATTGAAAAACTGTGTAAATAAAAGCTTTGACTAAGATATCTTGTTGATATGTATTTGAACTGTGGTGTATTACACTCTTGTTGTGATTATCGTAAATATTCAATGCTTGAGCTGAATTTTAGTTTCTTTTCACTTGCATATTGAAGAGCTTTGGTTGTGGCTTGTGGGTGTTCTTGTTTTTACATTGGTTAATAATTTTCACCCACAAATTAATTCAGTTTCAAGAAACGTGCCTTGCTCTAACAATTGTCACACCCAGGCACCGAACCCTATAAAAATCAGGGGTGACAGCAGTTGTCAGTCACAAAATCGAATAAAAACAATTTTCATCTAATGCTATTTCCAACTGCCTAATGTGATGTAATTGTGGGGCATCATTCATTGCCTGCCACCCCAGGTTTGGTGCCTGTGCTGTCAACTATTGATGTCATTAAGTTAAAATTGTACAATTCTGAATTAGTCTCACTTGTGTATTGCGTTGTTGATATATAATTGTGTATAACCCAATCTTCATTTAGTGCAGGTGTAAGATAAGAGTTGTGGAAAATGTCAGAAAAACGAAAAGCTGATGATTTGGACAACGAGGAGTCTTTATCTCTACAGGATATTATAGCAGAAGATGACGAGTTAGAAGAAACTGCAAGCGCTGTGCTTGGAGGGAGTGATGACAAGGAATGCACGTACACTCATGGTTATGTGCAGCGTCAAGCAATTTACGCATGCAGCACTTGTGGCACTGGAGATGAAGAAGCAGGAATATGCCTTGCATGTTCACTAGAGTGTCATAATTCCCATGAGTTGTATGAACTTTACACCAAGCGCAATTTTCGGTGTGACTGCGGAAATTCAAAATATCAAGGCTTCAAATGCAAATTGGTACCAAATAAAGCAGCCACCAATGAGCAGAATGTTTATGGGCAGAACTTCAAGGGTTTGTATTGCACTTGCAATCGACCGTACCCAGATGATGAAGATGACATTGATGATGAAATGATCCAGTGTGTGGTGTGTGAGGATTGGTACCACACCAGACATCTCGGTGAAACAAAGTTCACACCTGGTTTAGAGTATTCTGAGATGGTTTGTTTTGAGTGCACGAAGCGCTGCACGTTTTTGCACAAGTACAACGCCATTTTTGCTGCTCCAACTAAAGTGGAAGCCCTAAGTAGGACGGATCTGGATAAATCAATTGATAGAGAAAAAAATGATGCTTCAAATAGCAATGGTGAAAGCAGCAAGCATGAAAGTAAAGAAACTGATACACAAGCCAAAGATAAAAATCTGGATTCCAACGGAGCAGGTGAGAATGGAGATCATAAAGATAAAGAAATTAAGCCAGAGACTGGAAAAAATATTTGCAAAATAAAAGACATTCCTGCTGTTAAGATTACAGGGGCAACATTTTGGCCTTGTGATTGGCGTTTAGTATTATGCAGATGCGAGGACTGTAAGAGTCTTTATGATGAGCTAAAAGTAGCTTTCTTGCTCGATGAAAACGACACTGTGAGAGCATATGAAGATAAAGGCAAGTTAAATAGAAACCAAACGACTGGCCTTGAAGCAGTAGAGGGCATGTCAAGAGTACACCAGATAGAAATGATCCATGGATTCAATAATATGAAAGATGGTTTGTCAGATTTTCTCAAATCATTTGCTGACCAGGGAAAGGTTGTCACCGCTGATGATATAAAAGAATTCTTCCAAAGATTGAACCAGAAACGTCAGAGGTTGGATCTTCCTTATAACTGTCGCTAAATATAATACACCTTGTTCGTTGTTCTTTTAAAACTATATGCCTTTGTTTTTTTTTTATTATTGTTAGCCGTTATTTTCTATTTGTTACATTTAATATTTGCTTTTGTAGAATCTTTTATACTTTTGGTTGTTGTTATATTACTGTGGTTTATTACAAATGAAATAAAAAGGCCAAATTCCAAGTGCTTGGTAACAATTTACTTCACATTCCCTTCTATGTAAACATTTCATTTATTTAAAGAAAAATATTTTTTGTGTATTTCAGATAAAACAAGTTATCTAAAACTTTAAATATACTTTCATACCTGTTAAACATTGTGCTGTTAATATTTACATGATCTGATAAGCATATCTGCATAGGTGTAATATAAAGATATGTTGTTTGACAATCTGTAACTGCTTCAACGAAGAGTTCCTAGAAGTTTCATACAGTTACAAATTTTCTGTTAAACCAGTTGCCTTAGTTGGTATTGGTTTATCTGACAGCAGCGTACTGCTTTGTTGCTCACAGGATGTGTTTATGTTTATGTAGTACTGTGGGTGGAAAACTGTGGGTGTATTTGGATATCCTGTTACTACTGTAGTTATAGTTCTGTGGGGTAAGATGGGACACATTAGCACATGCTATCTCATATTCTCTAATCGTGTTATAAACAATAAAAAACATCCTTTTGATAGTCCTGAGGCTCCGAAGGCTTTGGTTATGTATTTTTTAAATGTTTTTTTTTACTATCAAATTGAACGAGAAAATTTAATGTCCCTTCTTACCCCAACCTGCTATATTATTGTTATCAGATCAGCAGTTTGATTTGTTTTTAGCTCGACTATATGTATATATAGTCCAACGTAGACTGGATAGGCGCCCACCGAAATATGGTATATAGCTGTGAGCATAGTCTATGTGTAAACACACGTTTGTTTATATAGTAGGTTGGGAAAAATGGTACACCTTTTCATTCTAGTTTCTCGTTCCACTTGGTAGCAAACAAAAGAACATTCAAGGAAATATTCTCACGACTTTCATAGACCGTTGTTAATTGTTCAATACGGGTTTTTGGATATTGTGTGTAAAAGGTGTCATCTCCCCTCCCACTATAGTAGTTAACGGTAGGGGTCTTCCCCCTACGACAAACAAAACATGGATCCATGGGAGTCGTGAGATAGGTGTTTACAGTTCTTTGAGTGATCTTTGTTTACTACCAAATGGGTACAATTACTACAAAATTTCTGTTTAAAACAAAAGCTATAATCGAGCGAGGAAGTGAGTATTATGATGTTCAAACGACAACTTTAATGTAAAATGGCAAAAGTGCGAATATGTTTATTCAAATCTCTACTGCCTACGTGCGGAATAGTTTATTAGCAAATTTTTTTTACTAAAAGCAACACAACACACAAATTAACTGTGGTTTACGTTTAATGCATTCGACTGCTTGAAGATATTGGAAAAAAACAATATTGTAGCAATGTAAGTATAAACAGCAGTTCCTAAAAGGTGTCCAGGAATTAATTGCTTTCTGAAAAAATAAAAAAGGATTAAAATACCTTCATAGTTTATGTGGCTGGCGTTGGTGGAAAGCCACTACGGCACGACAAGCCCCCAGCCAATGGTAGTGGGTTTCTACTAAGGTGAGAAACCCTTGCGGGATGTTACTGTCCACGCAGGTTAAAGTACCCCCCATAGACAAAAATGATACAACGAACGAATGCACATACACATGTGCACGACAACGACAAAAAAACAAAAATGATACAATGAGGTGAAAATACAAAAAGTGCAACAAAGCATGCAACAAAATCAACAGCTCAATCATAACCAAAATTGGACAGTTGCAAAAAGTTAATAACGCGAACATAATCATTGAAACATCTTCAAGGAAAGTATGGTTCAAATCCTGAAGGATAATCATCTGTAGTGTACAAATGATTATATGTTCGACCACAAGGGGGTCGAAGCTAATAACAGCTCCGCATGCCCCAATCAAAAGATAAGTCGCCATGTTGGTACCGCGATACTCTCGTCGTATCCTACACGCAATATAATACCGTCCGGATGTTAAGCACTGCTTCGACCGTCATGAAACTGTATCAGGTTGTAACGAACCGCACTAATAGTGACCTAAATAATTGAGCGTAGCATCACTGTACCAGAAGTGATCTAAGTGACTGAGCGTAGCATCACTGCACCGATAGTGACCTAAATCTAGCGTAGCATCACTGGCGGCGACGTCCTCGCAGCAATCCAACAATAACATAACTCAGTCTAGAACAGTGACATAACCGCACCGAACGCTGGGCCTCAAAGACCCATCGACGTACAGCGTAATTGTAACGTGGCCAGCGTCACAATCAGGCTTTTGTAAAAAATAGCAAAATGTTAACAGGGACATTTAATGAGTGAAAAATGAGGGGTATATTAAATACTTACTCTATTATAACTGCGTGTATATTATAATGCGCGTGGATATTACTTAAGTATTTGTGTACCAACATGTCGTTCTTATCAAGTGATTAGGACAATGCAGAATCATTAAAAGATTCGACCATTGCAGAAGAAACACACAATGACGTGTACAACAACAAAATCCGATCCAGCAAGATGTTTGCCATAGTTTCATTGCATATATTTCAGTGACATGCAAAATGCACTAAAGTAGTGACTGACAAAAAGGCTGGCCACATTAGGTCCAGCAAAAATAGGGCACAAACACAAATCCGGCAACACTGTAAGAGTGCTCCAGCAACCACACCCCAACAATATACAACTCCTAACTAAGCCTAAACAAAACCTCAAACCGGAATCTTCAGTCATCTTCTTGGTCTTTGCTCTTTGCTGCAAAACAAACGAATATTAGGTTAGGGTAAGATGGTACTTTATTTTATTAAGTTTTTATTTTCATTTGGTAGTTAACAAAGGATATTTACAGAATTATATAACCCGCATTACCCAGGACTCTAGTCTAAAAGAACGTTGTTAATAGTTTTAAACAATTATGAAAGGAGGGATAATATGCGCCAACAGTATATTCCTATTGCTCTACAGAAATAATTAATACAAACGTCAGATATTTTCGTTAGCGGTTCATTTCATATACGGATGTTTATTTTGTTTTAGTCTTCTATCAAACATTCTTTACTTTGAGAACTAACTTTTGCAAAAGAATACCTTTTAGTACTAATAATAGGAAGTATTATACAGTACTCTACCTTGCGCTTTTCTTCGGCAGCATATACGCTGGCTTTTCTGCAACAATAAAAGCGTTAACTGTCCGTTTATATTATTACATTAGAATTACCTTCATTCCCGAATCGCCCTCTGCCCTCTTGATCCTCTGTGACGTCACGCACCATGTTCTAAAAAAATGAATATCTTAAAATTACAGTTTCAAGTAATTGGTGTTGTGACAAAACCAATCTACTTACGCAGTGGGTTCTTCTGTTGTGTCATCACCACTTCGTGACGTCACGTCTGATGGCATCTGGAAAATAACTGGTGTACATAACAACGCCTATTGTGATTTATACTTTACCAAATCTTTAATCTTCTTGCTTCCTTTTGCGCTGACAGCGCGATTATAATTAAAACTAAATACATGAAAATGTATAAGTAATGTGCCAGCGCGCATGGGGCCCCATGAAAAGATCGCGAAAAGCAAGCATGTAGAAGAAATCGCATTGTGACGTTGCAAACTCGAGCGTGAACCTGACCATGACGTAATAATCATAAGCGATGGCGATCGAGGCGGTTATGACGCGTTGTCATACATAGACGTATTGTGACGTAACGAGCGCGGCGATTGCGTAAATCGAAGTTGCGACAAATCACTTTTATTGTGACAAAAATAGGAACCCTAGCGAAATTACTGAAATAATTTGGTTAAAAGTTAGATTAAATTAGATTAAAGATAAAATAAGAATATAGTTTTTATCGCAAGGCACAATACTTAGTATTATGTACTAAGTACTACTTTATATTAAATTAAGTAACACTAATAGCTAAAAAAATAGTTTATAATTGAGTAATAGTAAACAGTAGCAATAGTACTTAACTTCAGCTCTTGTTTATAATCCTGCTCTGAGTATATCCAAAAAGTGCTACTTTGATGCTGCTTCATCCAAACTGCCTTGTACAGTTGCAACGTGTTGTAAGGACGACATTTTACATGCCCGGGGAATCAACGAAAAGCGGGAGACGTCGGCGAATCAAATGATTGACGCGGTGGATTTAAATTTCTCACATTTTTCGGTTGCCTTGTGTGTACTTTACTGCTGTATGGCGATAATGATTGCTCGACTGTTTGTTATAGAATCTTACGTTACCCGATACGCGCCACCCAAGCAAATATTGTATAACAGGATATATTAACAGTAGGATGGGAGGAGATGGGACATATTTTCATTCTTTTTTTGTCCCATTCGGTAGTAAACAAAGAGCGTTCAAATAATTATAAAACCGTTTTTCTCACGTCTCCCATTGACCGTTGTTACTTGTTTAATAGCGAAATAGACCAAAGTGATTGAAATCGCGCTATTAATAGAGTTCGCCTCATATTATACATTCTAATACAGATTGTAACAGAGACGTACGTTAAAGGTATCAAGAATTCCGTGTTTGATTACATTACATATTTCTCTTTAAAATATTACCAAAAAATAGGGACAAAATCGCTATATGTTTATTCTAGTATACTGTATCTGTGTCGTAATCACTGAAGCGTTGGATCGAACGATTTACTCCAGATTGCGTGAGATGCGAGGTTAATGCTTTAACGCTCAGGCTGGAAGCTTTCCGAAAATCCCCTTAGTATGACGTAGTTAGATATTTCTATGAGGTCGTCGAGCGTGTCGATGTTATTGCGCAATTTTATTTAACTGTTTAGTATTATTTAAAATTTTGAGGTAGGCCTGGAGCATATTTGTTGTTTCGTGTTATTTTAAAGTTTGAGGTAGGCCTGGAGCATATTTGTTGTTTCGTGTTATTTTAAAGTTTGAGGTAGGCCTGGAGCATATTTGTTGTTTCGTGTTATTTTAAAGTTGGAAGTAGGCCTGGAGCATATTTGTTGTTTAGTGTTATTTAAAAGTTGGAAGTAGGCCTGGAGCATATTTGGTGTTTCGTGTTATTAAATTGTTTCGTGTTATTTTAAAGTTGGAGGTAGGCCTGGAGCATATTTGTTGTTTAGTGTTATTTTAAAGTTGGAAGTAGGCCTGGAGCATATTTGTTGTTTAGTGTTATTTAAAAGTTGGAAGTAGGCCTGGAGCATATTTGTTGTTTCGTGTTATTTTAAAGTTGGAAGTAGGCCTGGAGCATATTTGTTGTTTCGTGTTATTAAATTGTTTCGTGTTATTTTAAAGTTGGAGGTAGGCCTGGAGCATATTTGTTGTTTAGTGTTATTTTAAAGTTGGAAGTAGGCCTGGAGCATATTTGTTGTTTCGTGTTATTTCAAAGTTGGAAGTAGGCCTGGAGCATCTTTGTTGTTTCGTGTTATTAAATTGTTTCGTGTTATTTTAAAGTTGGAGGTAGGCCTGGAGCATATTTGTTGTTTCGTGTTATTTTAAAGTTGGAAGTAGGCCTGGAGCATATTTGTTGTTTCGTGTTATTAAATTGTTTAGTGTTATTTTAAAGTTGGAGGTAGGCCTGGAGCATATTTGTTGTTTAGTGTTATTTTAAAGTTGGAAGTAGGCCTGGAGCATATTTGTTGTTTCGTGTTATTTCAAAGTTGGAAGTAGGCCTGGAGCATATCTGTTGTTTCGTGTTATTAAATTGTTTCGTGTTATTTTAAAGTTGGAGGTAGGCCTGGAGCATATTTGTTGTTTCGTGTTATTTTAAAGTTGGAAGTAGGCCTGGAGCATATTTGTTGTTTCGTGTTATTTTAAAGTTGGAAGTAGGCCTGGAGCATATTTGTTGTTTCGTGTTATTTTAAAGTTGGAAGTAGGCCTGGAGCATATTTGTTGTTTCGTGTTATTAAATTGTTTCGTGTTATTTTAAAGTTGGAGGTAGGCCTGGAGCATATTTGTTGTTTCGTGTTATTTCAAAGTTGGAAGTAGGCCTGGAGCATATTTGTTGTTTCGTGTTATTAAATTGTTTCGTGTTATTTTAAAGTTGGAGGTAGGCCTGGAGCATATTTGTTGTTTAGTGTTATTTTAAAGTTGGAAGTAGGCCTGGAGCATATTTGTTGTTTCGTGTTATTTCAAAGTTGGAAGTAGGCCTGGAGCATATTTGTTGTTTCGTGTTATTAAATTGTTTCGTGTTATTTTAAAGTTGGAGGTAGGCCTGGAGCATATTTGTTGTTTAGTGTTATTTTAAAGTTGGAAGTAGGCCTGGAGCATATTTGTTGTTTCGTGTTATTTCAAAGTTGGAAGTAGGCCTGGAGCATCTTTGTTGTTTCGTGTTATTAAATTGTTTCGTGTTATTTTAAAGTTGGAGGTAGGCCTGGAGCATATTTGTTGTTTCGTGTTATTAAATTGTTTAGTGTTATTTTAAAGTTGGAGGTAGGCCTGGAGCATATTTGTTGTTTAGTGTTATTTTAAAGTTGGAAGTAGGCCTGGAGCATATTTGTTGTTTCGTGTTATTAAATTGTTTAGTGTTATTTTAAAGTTGGAGGTAGGCCTGGAGCATATTTGTTGTTTCGTGTTATTTCAAAGTTTGAGGTAGGCCTGGAGCATATTTGTTGTTTCGTGTTATTTTAAAGTTGGAAGTAGGCCTGGAGCATATTTGTTGTTTCGTGTTATTAAATTGTTTAGTGTTATTTTAAAGTTGGAAGTAGGCCTGGAGCATATTTGTTGTTTAGTGTGATTTTAAAGTTGGAAGTAGGCCTGGAGCATATTTGTTGTTTCGTGTTATTTTAAAGTTGGAGGTAGGCCTGGAGCATATTTGTTGTTTCATGTGATTTTAAAGTTGGATGTATGCCTGAAGCATATTTGTTGTTTCGTGTTATTTATTTGTTTAGTGTTATTTTAAAGTTTAAGGTAGGCCTTGAGCATATTTCTTGTTTATATAAGAGTTTAATGTTTTGTATGCAATATTTCCAATCTAGAACACAAGTTATGTTTTGAATGCAATATTCTCATCCTAATGGTAGGTAAGTGAACTTGTCCTTGTATTGAGTAAAATCAGATGGTAAATGTAAATGGCAAATGCAATACCACAGCTCGAAAGTGGTTTCATGCAATAGGCACTGGCGTAAAGTTACGGGGTTGCAGGATTGCCTGGCAACCCTTTGATTTTCTTCATACTAATAATGCGTAAGGAATTACGTTCAACCAAACGAAGACGCTATTATTACTGCAAACAAACTTCGTTTACGTTCGTTAAAATATGTCAATACCGATGCGTCATTCACGACACAAATGCGTTCAACTGGTATTTAAACTCCTGTTTGCTAAATAATTCACGTGTGAATCGCTATTATGAAGTCAATAATCAACGTGTGAATTGCTATTATGAAGTCAATAATCAACGTGTGAATTGCTATTATGTCGTAATCAATTGCCAGGTTCAAACAACCGCTATTATGATGCAATGAATCCACATGTAAATCCCTACTAATTCGTAATAAATATGCTGCTTGGCTGAGGAAAACATTGTATATAAATATAAAGCAGTGTTGGAAACGATTTAGGCAGTTTATTTCCGCGATATTTCGTTCTAGAAACCTACTATTTCCGATGGACGGATCTTCGTTTGTAAGATAACCGCACACCCGTGTGGGCTTGACGAAAGGCGCATGCGACATAGCAACTGTGACGTTACTGGCGCAGCAATCGGATTTGACCGTTTCTCATTACACGGACTCGCCGAACCCGCGTAATTTTAATTTGTCTCATTCATCCCTAAGTATTTCTGAATACGTTTACGTTTGTATGAGCGTTTAAAAAGCACATATTTAAACGGTTGCAAACCGAAAACAAAGGGTTGCAAAGACTTCCTTTTTTTCTGGTTTTTGCAACCCTAACGTTTAGTAAAACTTTACGCCTATGGCAATAGGCATGAGCAATATACAATCTGTTAAGATGATTGCTTCTAAATTTTGGATCAGGTAATGTCCTATATATTATGATGTTATTGATAAATGTTATGTGTGCTGACCGAATGCCTCAATTAGGTTGTTACGTTACAGGTATGGCCGTATGGGTGCTTTCCATACCTGTACATAACTACCGATATCGATGTGTTCAATTCAACTTATTTCACATATTTCACAATATCAGTAAAGTGGTATCTAGTATGCTGCTGGCGTCGTGGCTTAGTGGTTTAGGCGCCTGCATTGCAACCAAAGTGTGCCCGATAGCCAGGCAAGTAGATTATTGTAGATAAGATTCAAAACATAGATTATTGTTGCTACCGCAGGCCAATGGAAGTGGTGAATTAAAACTTTTGGTTTGATTTACGGCTACGCATACATTAAGCCACTGGCGTCGATTTATATGGTGCAGGGTATGCAGGCCTACCCTGAGAAAAAAATATTGGAAGTACAGCACACAAATATATTAGTCATACAACCTATGCACTATGTAGTCTCTATTTTCTCAGAAACCTCAAATTTCCTTTTTTTTCTTTTATAGTTTTACTTCACTACTTCCTTTTAAACATAAGCTTACCCGCAAATAACATTTATTGGACTAAAAAAAAGCCCATAAATTTAATAACCTATATAAACCACAAGAAGTAACCAGAGCATTACACTTGATTTACTTAAATTATAAATTTATGGTTTTAACTAAATTATAAAGACTTTTGAAAATCTAAATGACATCTTAACTTTATCTAAAGTAAATTCAGCAATAATCATAAAAATGACCTAATTAAACAGCCTTAACTTAAAACATAAATTACATTATCAGAAAATGTGGGCAAAGCTGTAAAATGTCTGATTTTGATACTTAATTACCTTTAAAATCAATTAAATCATTAATTAAAATAATTTAATTTACATTTTAAAATTAATTTTATCACAAAGTTAGTATTGGTTGGGGTAGAAAAAAACGGGTAACACTAAAAGAGGGAAAAGGGGGATAATGGTGGAAAAGAAAAAGAGAGAAAAAGGGAAAAGGAAAACAGTTGAAAAGAGGGAAAACAGGAAAAAGAGGGAAGACTCCTTTTCCCTGTTTCCCTCTTTTCTTTATTTTTCATCTTTTCCCTTGTTAGTATTAATTTTCTGCTGTTCCCTTTTTCTAATTTCAAAGTTAAGTAAATAAAATCAAATTTAAAAAATATCGTTTTTTTACTAAGCAGCATTTCCCTGTTTTCCCTCTTTTCCTTTTCCCCTTTTTTAGAAATGCAAGTTTACCCTTTTCCCCTCTTTTCCCTATTTCCCCTTGTAGTGTCCATTTCCCTCTTTTCCCTCTTTTCCCTTTTCCCTCTTTTAGTGTTACCCAGAAAAAATAAAAACAGAAAAAAACACAGTTGTTTTTTATTACAAATACCTGCATTCATGATAAATTTATCACGAAAGGCCTTTTCACAAAAGTTTAACAAGCCCTATAAAAAGTTTTCAATTTTTTGTTTAATTTAGTAATTTGTGTTTTACCGAAAAAGAATTATCATTTAGAATTAAAGTTAGTATAAAAAATATGCCACATAATTGTTTTTACCCAGAAAAGTTGTTTGCAATAAATTGTCTTTTTTTAGCGGGCTAGGAGGTTTGTCCTTTCTTACCCCAAGTACCCCATTGTGTTTTATTAAGCCACTTTACTATAAACTAAAAAAAAAATTATTGAGTTAAACCCCATTATAGCACACAACACAACCAATTGAACACATAAAATGGGTAGTACAATAACTAGTAACCCTTCGTTAACCTACATTTTTCTTTGTGATCCCTGGCAGCAGCAGCAGTCTCTGTATGTATGCATTGGCATTAATACAACAAAATAAATAAGTTGAATTGAACACATCGATATCGGTAGTTATGTACAGGTATGGAAAGCACCCATACGGCCATACCTGTAACGTAACAACCTAATTGAGGCATTCGGTCAGCACACATAACATTTATCAATAACATCATAATATATAGGACATTACCTGATTCAAAATTTAGAAGCAATCATCTTAACAGATTGTATATTGCTCATGCCTATTGCCATAGGCGTAAAGTTTTACTAAACGTTAGGGTTGCAAAAACCAGAAAAAAAGGAAGTTTTTGCAACCCTTTGTTTTCGGTTTGCAACCGTTTAAATATGTGCTTTTTAAACGCTCATACAAACGTAAACGTATTCAGAAATACTTAGGGATGAGACAAATTAAAATTTCAGCGAGTCTGTGTAATGAGAAACGGTCAAATCCGATTGTCCCACCAGTGACGTCACAGTTGCTATGTCGCATGCGCCTTTCGTCAAGCCCACATGAGTGTGCGGTTATCTTACAAACGAAGACCCGTCTATCGGAAATAGTAGGTTTCTAGAACGAAATATCGCGGAAATAAACTGCCTAAATGGTTTCCAACACTGCTTTATATTTATATACAATGTTTTCCTCAGCCAAGCAGCATATTTATTACGAATTAGTAGGGATTTACATGTGGATTCATTGAGTCATAATAGCGATTGTTTGATCTGGCAATTGATTACGACTTATTAGAAATTCACACGTTGATTATTGACTTCATAATAGCGATTCACACGTGAATTATTTAGCAAACAGGAGTTTAAATACCAGTTGAACCCATTTGTGTCGTGAATGACGCATCGGTATTGATATATTTTAACGAACGTAAACGAAGTTTCTTCGCAGTAATAATGCCGTCTTCGTTTGGTCGAACGTAATTCCTTACGCATTATTAGTATGGAGAAAATCAAAGGGTTGCCAGGCAATCCTGCAACCCCGTAACTTTACGCCAGTGCCTATTGCATGAAACCACTTCCGAGCTGTGGTATTGCATTTGCCATTTACATTTACCATCTAATTTTACTCAATACAAGGACAAGTTCACTTACCTACCATTAGGATGAGAATATTGCATTCAAAACATAACTTGTGTTCTAGATTGGAAATATTGCATACAAAACATTAAACTCTTATATAAACAAGAAATATGCTCAAGGCCTACCATAAACTTTAAAATAACACTAAATAAATGAATAACACGAAAAAACAAATATGCTCCAGGCCTACCTCCAACTTTAAAATACCACTAAACAACAAACATGCTCCAGGCTTACCTCCAACTTTAAAATAACACTAAACAACAAATATGCTCCAGGCCTACTTCCAACTTTAAAATAACACTAAACAATTTAATAACACGAAACAACAAATATGCTCCAGGCCTACCTCAAACTTTAAAATAACACTAATCAATTAAACAACACGAAACAACAAATATGCTCCAGGCCTACTTCCAACTTTGAAATAACACTAAACAATTTAATAACACGAAACAACAAATATGCTCCAGGCCTACTTCCAACTTTAAAATAACACTAAACAACAAATATGCTCCAGGCCTACCTCCAACTTTAAAATAACACTAAACAACAAATATGCTCCAGGCCTACCTCCAACTTTAAAATAACACTAAACAATTTAATAACACGAAACAAAAAATATGCTCCAGGCCTACTTCCAACTTTAAAATAACACTAAACAATTTAATAACACTAAACAAAAAATATGCTCCAGGCCTACCTCCAACTTTAAAATAACACTAAACAACAAATATGCTCCAGGCCTACCTCCAACTTTAAAATAACACTAAACAATTTAATAACACGAAACAAAAAATATGCTCCAGGCCTACTTCCAACTTTAAAATAACACTAAACAATTTAATAACACTAAACAACAAATATGCTCCAGGCCTACTTCCAACTTTAAAATAACACTAAACAATTTAATAACACTAAACAACAAATATGCTCCAGGCCTACTTCCAACTTTAAAATAACACTAAACAACAGATATGCTCCAGGCCTACTTCCAACTTTAAAATAACACGAAACAACAAATATGCTCCAGGCCTACCTCCAACTTTAAAATAACACTAAAGAATTTAATAACACGAAACAACAAATATGCTCCAGGCCTACCTCAAACTTTAAAATAACACGAAACAACAAATATGCTCCAGGCCTACTTCCAACTTTGAAATAACACTAAACAATTTAATAACACGAAACAACAAATATGCTCCGGCCTACTTCCAACTTTAAAATAACACTAAACAACAAATATGCTCCAGGCCTACCTCCAACTTTAAAATAACACTAAACAATTTAATAACACGAAACAACAAATATGCTCCAGGCCTACTTCCAACTTTAAAATAACACGAAACAACAAATATGCTCCAGGCCTACTTCCAACTTTAAAATAACACGAAACAACAAATATGCTCCAGGCCTACCTCAAACTTTTAAATAACACGAAACAACAAATATGCTCCAGGCCTACCTCCAACTTTAAAATAACACTAAACATTTTAATAACACGAAACAACAAATATGCTCCAGGCCTACCTCCAACTTTAAAATAACACTAAACAATTTAATAACACGAAACAACAAATATGCTCCAGGCCTACCTCAAACTTTTAAATAACACGAAACAACAAATATGCTCCAGGCCTACTTCCAACTTTAAAATAACACGAAACAACAAATATGCTCCAGGCCTACCTCAAACTTTTTAAATAACACGAAACAACAAATATGCTCCAGGCCTACCTCAAACTTTTAAATAACACTAAACAGTTAAATAAAATTGCACAATAACATCGACACGCTCGACGACCTCATAGAAATATCTAACTACGTCATACTAAGGGGATTTTCGGAAAGCTTCCAGCCTGAGCGTTAAAGCATTAACCGAGATGCGAGATTTTGTAAATAAAGAACTTAAGTTGCGTATTTTACCGGTATTTGCTTGCTTACAATTTTAAATTAATTTGATTTACATGTAAGGACCTCTAAACTTTGTTGTTCCTTGACGAAAACTACATAAACAACGTATTTTAGTCTGTTTAGTGATTTTTAGTTGCCATAAAAACGCTGCCATTTTCATTAAATGAATGGTTTATAATGACGGATGCGACCATCAATACATCTATAACAGTGGATATTAATGGAAATAAAATATCAGAATACTCAAATAATGGAACACCTGGTGCTAAGCAAGATTCGTTCACAAACCAACTTAATTGTGTGAATGCAACCTCTGTTCAAATGACCACAAATCCAGGTAAGACTGTGTTTTCCACTGTTTCTACTTTCCTATATTGGGTGTTGTATATTTTACCATTTCGTTTGTGCTATTTAATTGTTACATGCATTTCTTCACCAAGAGACTATTAGGTTAACGTTAATTTGCTTATTGTGACTCACTTTACAGCTTTATAACTGTACTGCTATATTGAACAGTATAACAAGCAAATATAGGTGTTAATTTGTCAAATAGTAGTAGCCTTCAAGTTGTGTTCATTCTTTTTAATAGCAACATTTCTGAAGTTGTTTAATTCACCAAATAAAAGCCACCTAAATGATATGGCTAAGTATATGAATACCAACACCTTTACAACGTTTTCTTTCAGCTCCTGTGTTACAAATGCCTCTTGGAATGCCCTTGACTGGAGTAACTACTGTACCAGTGGCATTATGTGGTGTTAACGGTGCTGCAAACAAAGGTGATATGTTTATGTTTTAGCTGGACTTATATGGTTTTGAATGCCTGTTGAATCTAATGTAATCATAACTAAGAGTCATAACAGGGATTATTTAATTTGAGCATTGAATGAGCGAATTAGCAACAAAAGGACAGTTGTTGAATCAGATATCATCCTTATGTCATTTTTTGTGCTGTTTTTTTTCTACCACAAAGTGCAGCAATGTTGAAACGTTGCATGTAAATTCCCCCAGGGTAGATTTAAAATGATGTAGGCTATTATCTGATAAGATTGTTTAGATACGTTATCTATATTTATGTGTTCTGAAAATGGCTTAATAAGCAAACTAAACTTACCTAGGCTTATGGTTTAATCTTTTAAAATAACAGATACGCCCGCTACCAATCAACCCCCTGCAATGATGGGTCAACCCGGTGCTATTATTGGACAACCTGCTAGTTTTATGGCCCAGCCTGCAATGCAACCTGGTGGCATTTTCCTGATAAACATGCCTACAGGGACCCAAGCTCATAATATAACAGCAATTCCACAAATAGGTAACTCTTTTACCGTTTTAAGATCCGCATGGTTTACTGTTTAGTGTTTACTAAGTGTTTCTTTTTCATAAAAGATTTTCTGTATTAAAATTGTGTAAGGAAAAAGGAATGACAGTACAGAGTTTAGCTAGTTCTAAAATGTTGAAAGACTAGTCACTAGTTATACCCTGACATGTATTTCATTACAATTATTTTATAATTATATTTTGTTAACTTAAACTTTTTTCTGCATTAGTTAAATCATATCTATTATATATATATGAAAAAAATAGACTGTATTAGTTTAAATCCGTTTATTTTTAATCATAACATGAAGTCTTATTATTCGTAGTAGATAATAGTTACTACGCATTACGTAACGTTTGACCTAAGGTTACTCGAGCACTGTAAACTTAAGTAACCCTGTTTACATTTTTAAAAGATTTTAATTCATTAACCATGATTGAAGCACAGGTTACGTAATCGTTGCAGCCAAAGTACATACACGATAAAGTTGAATTTCTCTGTTAAAAATTAACCTCGTGCCCGTTGTTCGTCTACTATGTTTGTTTCTTGTGTCTTAGTCTTCCATTGACAACCAATCACATGGTGTGTGTGATATAAATAACACAGTAGTTTGTGGGAGTTGCCAGTGTGGTAATGCCTAGATCGCAGTCAGATTAAACCATTTGTTAAAAGTGTACTCGGTAACCAAATTAGGAAATGTCATATGATTTCTGGAAACATTGTAAGTTATTTAACAAAAAAAAAGTTTTACTAATAATGTTTACTGCTACATAAAAAGTATATCTGGGTTAAAAAGAGTTAAATAATCCTAATCATCCTAATAAATGTGATATTAGATATTCAAGTTATACAATAATGTAAATTTCATTGAAAGTATTTGGCTAAAAGTTTTATTTACCATGTTTTCACTTATTAAAAGACTGGTGTTTCGTCGAAGAATTATTGTTCTTCCCGCACGGCTGACTAAATGTTGGGTTAAGAAAATGTTTGTGGTCATTAGTGGTCAGGCAATGGTTTAATAAATGCAGGCCCAAAAGCCAAGTACAAGCTTGTACACAATGCAAACAATTATATTTTAACATGTGAAATTGTCATATAATGGTCTATATTTCATTAATTTTCCTTATTTCAGCATTACCAACCAATGGAAATCCACACCAAGCCATAAGCAGCACTCAACAAACGGTAAACCAGGCACCTGCAACCACTGTGCAAGGAAACTATGCACAACAAACCACATCAAGTCAACAAGGTTATGGATTCAATATGCCTCAGGTAATGGATGTTTGTTTTCTTTATATAGCTATGTGTTTAGAATGTGTTCTAACTTTACTAATACTTCAAAAGTGATTAAGTTTACACTACATTGGATGTTATGTTTACTGTTGTTGCAACTTAACATTTTATGTTGAAACATAGAAGAATTGAATATATTAATTATATTAACCCCTGAGTTCGTTTGTATTATAGCTTTTATCAATAAAAAAATTTTGCTTTTGTTTTTATCTGTAACCGTGTTATAAAGATTTCGTTTAAATGAAATCTTTGTTACTTCCTGTCTTTTTGCATTTGTATATGTTTCTTCGTTGCTGTGAAATGGGCCATTCATTTTTTTTATTGTTAAATAGTTTTACATTTAAGTAACCATCACTTATATATTGCAGTTCATGCAAGCTAACACTACAGTGGCTGCCCCAACAGCCGCGTATATGCTTGTACCAATACAGCAGGTACCACAAAACCAACAGCATATTGGACAGGTTGGTGGATATATGTGGAGATTATTTATATGTTTGATTATAGGGTAATACGCCTAGATGAGGGGTGGTAGGGATGGAATTGTAAAAGGAAATTATGACCTGTCAGTTTTATGAGTGAAAGAGGTCCTTGTCGAGGACCTGGGATTTAGGCCAAATTTGGCTCTTTACCCAGAGTCATTTATGATAATAATAAAATGAAAGCAGTCTGTTAGCAAACAATTTGATTTTATGTTCCTGGCTTAAACAAACATAAATTTAATCATGTTGTTAATGAACTAAATCAAGGGTTAGCATCTAAATTTCTTTGAAAGTTGCCCAAGCAATATTAGTAACATTTTTCTACCTATTTGACCACCATGGCCTAAGTATCAGGACCAATGGTATGCTATGCTTCCTTCAGTAGCTCACCTACATAGAATGGAACTATATGACCAGTTGTATATTAAGCAATATAAACAACTATTTTTTATAAGGTTCTATTTTAATAGGAGACTGATAATTCTATTTTAAGCGAAATATAAAAGTTTCACCCCTTACAGTACTTTATATTTGATGAACTTGGTTTTTGTCGGTGACGTAACACTATTTTATGTAAATTTTTTCTATTCAGCAATTCACGTCTCCACCTGCCACCCAACCCCAACCTAATGTTCACCCCCAACATACCCAGCAACCCCAACAACCCCACCCTTCTCCATACCAAGTACCCCCATCACCCCAAACCCCACAAACTCAGTACAGCATACCCCCTTCTCCACAAAACCTGCAAAACCCCCAGACCCCCCAAAACCCCCAAGAAATCCCCCAATACCAACCCATACCCACTCAACCCTTCATCACGAAGCTAGACCAAGGGAACCCGCAAGTTTCCACCCAAGGAACCCAACCAAGCCCCAGTGTGGCAATCAACGACCCCCATATATCATCCAGTGTACAAGACTCTGGATTAAATCCCGTAATTTTACAAGAACTGCAGCGCTTGCAAGCTCTAGCATCCACCTCTTCAAGTTACAGCGCGACAGACATCGCTAAAATCTTACGGACAATCTCGGACATTGCAAGTAACCCGAAAAAAGAAGCTGAGTCACCATCAACGAGCATGACGCAGCAAATTCCAACGAATCCAATATCAGGGTAAGAAAGAACACAGAATTTTATAAGAAATTTAATTTTAAAATTCTTTTTCCACAAATTAGTGAGTTATCAGTTATCATATATGTAACTTTTAAGGTATTTGTTTTTTTATATTATATGCCTCATAGCTAAGTCAACCCATGACCACTGGGTTGGACCAATTGCCGTTAATCGTCTGGCGGAAACACTCGCCCACAATGGTAGCAGTTCAGATGACCCTTGTTTCACTTTAAGACAGTTTAAACTAAGTTGAACTGCACCTGTTTGATCAGCATACACTGTGGTCTATGCATATAATTATTAATGGTACATGGAACTACTGATTAGGTTTGCATGCAATTAACTTGTTAATGATTCTACAGACCATCCACACCACAGGAGAACAAACTCCCACCTTCACCTGCTAATACATTCATAACAAGCACTATATTCACTGAGGCACTTTCACCTGGTAAGTTGGGGTTTTTGATTTGTTTAAAAGTGAACTAAAGTTAAGTTTAACAACTGGTGTATGTGTACTGTGTACAGAGAGTCTTAATTGAAATGAATATAAAATTCAATTTTTTCTATTTAAATAATGCTATTATCGAGTTATCTTCACCATGCTTGTAAATTTAACTTCACAACATCCAAAGAACCCCCCTGGCCACCGGTCAAGTGAAATAAGTTTTATTTGAATATCGTTGATGTAGGTTCCCAGTCCCGTTCATCAAGTGTTTCAAGTATTCCTGACCCAAACATTCAGCATATACAGAAAGGTATTTGAAGGGATATGGGGTTTCATTTGTATTAATTTAACTTTTACTACAGACACCAAACCTGGGGTGTTAGTTACACCTGAAGATTTTATTACTGCAAAGTAAATACCACTGTGTTGTGTTGTGTGTAATTTTCTTTTCTCAATTAAAGAATTGTCACCCCTATATACCACTTTGCCTTAACTGTCACATATGTGATGTATTCAAATTGTTATCCTTCTCTAGGCTAGGGTCACAGGGTAAGCAGGTCAATCCATCAATTTAACACTTTTCAGTAAGCTTTTTTTAACTAATGCAACCAATTCATTTTACGGAATCTAAATAATTTTATCTTTTGGGATTAAATTTAATGCCTATATCTATAATTTGTCAAGTATTGTCCAAATTTTTGGCCAAATCTAACATATTGAACTTCGTAGTTCCCGAAGCTCCTGTCCGTGAGAAAAGGAAGAAGGGACCCGCTCCTAAACTTGATGGAAACGAAGTTTGTTTGATATGTGGAGATAAAGCTTCTGGATATCATTATGGAGTGCTTAGTTGTGAGGGTTGCAAAGGTGAGGAGTTGTGGTGTTATTAGTAGGATGGCGAAAGTCTGATCTTCTGTTGAAGAATTCTTGCTCTTCTTGCATGGCTTACTAAATGTTAGTTTAAGAAAATGTTAAATTTTTGTGGTCACCACTGGTCAGGCAATCGTTTAATAAAATCAGGCCTAAAAGGCTAGTTTGGGCATGTACAGTATGCAAACATTTTTATTATTTTAATATGTGAAATTTATCATATATATATAGTAAGGTGGGGGAACATGGGACACCTTTACCACAAAATATCCAAAAATCCTGATCATGGTTTAAACAATTAACAACAGTCAATGGGAGTGATAAGGATACACTTTTTTATAATTTTTTAAATTTTCTTTGTTTACCACCAATTGGGGTGAGAAAATAGAATGAAAAGGTGTCCCATCTTCCCCCACCTTACTATAACAAATATACAAGCTGAGATCTTTATATTAAAACTACTTACTGAGTTTGGGTATTTTTTCAGGTTTTTTCCGCCGTTGCATCATCAAAACACCGAACTTTAAATGCAAAAATAACGGCCAGTGTCAGATGGATACTTACATGCGAAGGAAATGTCAGAAGTGTCGGTTGGACAAATGTCGCGCTGCTGGAATGAAAGATGAAAGTATGTGGAGTATAATGCTTGTGTGTTAACTGTTTAATGATGGGTTTTGTTTTATTTGTGGTATTATACATGGGTTACTTAGGACACCAATGCATTTTTACCTCTAAAATTCCAAAATGTTTTTAATTTCGTTCTAAAATGGTGCAAATTGTTACGATAATGTAATTTTGTTCTTGTATTTATTTGTTGAACATTTTTTATTTGAATTTTTTTTATCAAGTCGTTATTTACTGACTCCTACAGTACGACGTGTCAGGGGATCTGGGATTAAAGCCAGAATTGGTTTGTTATTGTTACCAATTGTTATGTTGATTGTATGGGAAGATGTAGAATGGTATTTTACATGTTATATTCAAGTCAAACATTTTATAGTTATAGTTTAAAATGTACATAAGGTAGTAATAGTGATACACCACTTCTTAATCTCTGGGATGTGAATTGCTTTCATAAGGGTATTAATGTTACATAGAAAATAAGTTTAAAATTTTCTTTCTTAATTTTTTTGTCTTAAAACTGTACATTTATGGAAACATTTTTACACAGCAGTACTTACTGAGGTACAGAGCAAAGCTAAGAGGATGAAACGTGAAAAAGACAATTCCACATTCGTAGCTTCACCTCATCACTTCGCTCCTAACCTTTCATTTAACGGAGAACCCATACCCAGTCTCACTTCTCACCAGCGCAACCTAGTGGAAATGTTGCAAGCCAACGAGGCACGATTTCAATGGCCTACGCAAGAAGCTGTTGCCAAGGTTACGGTAAGATGTAAAATAGCTTGCAAGAGACCCAAGATTAAGTTTATAGTAGGCCCATACAGCCACACTTTTTACCTGACATTCTTATCCATACCTATATTCATAGTGGTTTTAAATGGATTTCTATTACTGTTGATTTCCTCCTTTAATATGAAATTTGCCATTGTTAAGGGTGCAAAGCTCAATGCTGCTACCGTTGATGCATGTGTCCTTGGGCAAGACACCTAATGGCAATTACTTCAACTCAGTGGTCACTAATGGGTTGTCCAAATTGTCAGTCATACAATATAAAAAAACAATTACCCATCAAGTTACATGTGTGGTAACTCAAAAGCCGACTAAGGTGTATGAAACAGAACGAAGAGGTGTATGAAATAGGTGTAGAAACGGAATACCTGGGTTATATCGACTGTCGTTTCTCAGCCACGTGAGGATAAAGTAAGTTATATTCATTCATTGATGCATACATTATGTTTGATTACCAGCCATGGGTTGAAAGTGGAGACTCACATCGTTGTAGAGCTTCACGGTTCGCTCACTTCACTGAACTTGCCATTCTAATTGTACAACTTGTAGTGGAGTTTACTAAGCAACTACCAGGGTTTCTTACAGTTTCAAGGGAGGACCAGGTATTGAATTTAATTTTTTTTTACAATTTTTTAGTGAAATTTTCTGGGTCACAATAAAAAGGTGATTCAAATATAATAGTTGTTAAAACATTACAAATGTGGCAAAAAAATTTAATATACCAGAGGAGAAATGCATTTATTACATTATGCCTGGTAGCAGAAGTAACAGAATCAATATATTTTATATTAATATGGTAACTTTCCACTTCAGATCCTACTGCTTAAAGCATGCACTATAGAAGTGATGTTACTGAGAGCTGCAAAACAATATGATAAAAAATCTAAAGCAATAAATTTTCTCAATGGAAAATTTTATGATAAATCAAGTTTCTACAGAGCAGGTAAGCGTGTATGGTGTAACAGTGGCGTTTAGTGTAGAACAAAGAACATATGTTTCTTTACAGTGTAATAGAAAACTGTTTATAAGTTACAAAAAAATTACTAGAAATTAGAATGAAAAATGTCCCATCTTCCCCACCCTACTATATATAAACTTTTGATGTAACAATTGCTTATTTATTATAGGAATGCAGGTTGAATTTGTTGATCCTATATTTGATTTCTGCAACAGTATGGCTCAACTTGGTCTTAATGAGGCAGAATATGCTCTGCTGGTTGCTATTAATACTTTCTCTGCAGGTTAGTTACAGTTACTTGGAGTCCTTACTTACAGTGTAATCATGAATGGTATACTCAGACCTACCTAAAGGTTTTAATTGGAAAATATAGTTGCTGTTGTAAAATATAAAAAGCTGAAAACCTTTAAAAATTAAAAAAAAAGTCGTTAGTTAGAATTGAAAAATATAGTTTGCTATTGTAAAAATTAAAAGAAAACAAAAAAAAATCTTAATCTTTTTTTGTTAGTTATTATGCTACTGCAGTAATATATATATATGAATCCTTTGTCTTGTTACAAAGTTCATTGTTATGTTGACAGATCGTCCAAACATAAAAGACATGCACAAAGTAGAGGCGGTGCAGAATTCTTATGTTGAGCTGTTGAGGGTTTATCTTAAGATACATCATCCTTCTGTAAGTGGCTTGTTATGTTGGTGGATATGCGTTGTTGAATGAATGATTGTAACTTGCGACAGTTAAAAACGACAGGTGTTATAACCTTGGTATTTTGTTTCAAACACCCATGCCAGCCTGCGAGTTACTATGTATGTTACTTGGTGGGTGATGTTATTTATCATTATTAACACAATCCTTTCCAACATATACAACCTATCTTGGAGTTGGGGTATTGGGCCAAACCTAAATCTAAGTCCTCCTAAAAATCCTAAAATATAATTATGATCATTGATCATCATTTATTACTATGCTAGTACAATTTGTCCTTATAACAAAAGTGTCTTACATTATTATAGCTACAAAGTATATGGTAAACAGGGGCCCGATACCCACCCACAAAGTAAAATACTGAGTAATTCGTAAGCTGGCAGGAAGTGTATGAAACAAAACACCCATGTTATAAAGACTGTCATTTGCTCTCAACGCAAGAATAAAGCAAATTGCATTAAATTCAAGTTTTAACTGACCATATTTTATCCTTACAGGATCCTTTAATGTTTCCGAGAACTTTAATGAAATTAGTTGAGCTACGAACCCTGAATAATTATCATAGTGAACAAATATTTGCTTTAAAAGTTCAGGACAAGCAATTGCCTCCTTTATTAGCAGAAATATGGGATATGTAATGTTTAGTTATAATACTGTTTCATGAATTTATTTTGAAAAAGAGTTTTTCAAGAGAAATGAGTTAAAAGTCAATGAATTTTGATTAATAGATGATAAATACCAGCAGCGTAACTGTGAATTGGTGGCTGTAATATGATGCAAGAAAAAGATTCGCTTAATATGGTTGAAAAATGTTGATTTAGGACTAGGTCGTTACACCAAAAGCTGTGCAGTTCCATTTTGTTTGTCAATGTATTTTGCCTGTGTGTTGTCAAAGTTCTTCGTACTCGCCGCAATACATTAGCTCATGCAATGTTGTCGATTATTTCGCCTCTTAAAACCGTATATTTATAAAAAAAATACCACGAATTTATGATTTATTTTACGCCTTGCCTTTTATATCAAAAACTTTTTTTATAACCGCTTGATTTACGCCTGTTATTATTATACGTCACGGTCCTAGCAACGCAGGTAGCAACCGAGTGGCGGGGAAAGTCTACAAGTAATTTCGATTTAAAGCCGGATTTCCGTATTCAAGTTAACGGTAAGACTTTTAGGAATTTTTATTTTAATCATAAATATTAGGTAAGGCGTGGTGTTGTTAGCATTTTTTGTTTTAGTTCAAGCCCCTACTGCCATTTTTATATTGTTCGACGCCGTACTATATAGGAGTAAGTTTGTTGCATCTAACCAAGAGGTTACCGTTTCAAGGCCCGGCCCTGCCACTATTACAGACGGGTGTCGGCAATTTTCTTTAGCTCAGGATTTTTTATAGGTTGTTCATATGTCTGCATTAACAAAAATCTACAAACTAAAATTAAGATAGTCTATAAATAGTAACTTTGTTATGAAATAGAAAACCCGTGTTATAACGACTGACCACGCAAGAAAAAAGTAATATTTATTTACTCTGGCAAAGAGAAAAAATGGATTAAAATTTACATTTTTATAGCAGAAAAGCCATGAATGCAAACTTATAGCAAAAAAGCAATTAATAGCTTATTTTTCAATATACCTATCTGGGTGCAAAAGTAACTGAAAATTCTATTCTAGCAAAGAAACAACATTACAGACTGGCAATTCTTGGTGTTTATATTTGCCCACCTGAGAAGATAATGGCGACCGCATCTTATGTTGGAGACTGGAGGCCCCACCGGCCCCGTGGTCCCATAGGGGCACATTTTAAATCCCCGGGACCGAAGTACATGCTCCCGGGCTCTACAGGTATTAAAAATGCTGTAAAAATATTTTTAATGTGTTTAATGAGAGCAATTAAAAAATTAAATGAATAAATAAGAGGGGAAAAAGATTTTCTGGCAATTGTTTGTTCTATGGGGAGACATCATAATAAAGATTTGGTGTCTTGTTCAAAAACACATATGTCTGTAATAAAAGCAAAGCCATAAATAATTAAAGTTGATTAAATTGTTTTTCCATTAACTTTGAATTATTTCAGGTTTTCGAATTCACGACGCACGAAAATATCGGAATCCTGCGTTCAGTTTTGGAACAAGACACGCAACCTTTACAAACGATTGCAGCCCTGGACCTGGATATTTAGTTCCTGCTAATATAACAAACAAAGGCACTGATGGAACACCCAAGTATTCTTTATATGGAAGACATAAAGGGATAGCACCATTTAAAAATCCAGGACCAGGTGCTCTGTTTGTAACCTTTAGGTTTTGTCAGTACTTTTTTTTGAAGTGTTGTTTTTTTTCTGGTAAAGAATCATCATTGTTATTATACCAAGATGACAAGATAACCTATTTTTCTTATATGGACCTGTATTATGTTATGCCTGGTATAGCAAAACTATCAAAAAACTTAGTTGTTTTACAAAATGTGTTTTCAGTTTTTCCAGTAATATTTACTATTTAGAACACTCGTGTTATAACTTATAACAAGTGTTGTTTTCCCTGTTATATATCACCCATGTTATAACGACTGTTAATTTGGGCCCTGTAAGGTTAAAGTAAGTTATGTTCATTACATTCATTCACGTTTTTTTTAAACAGGGACCTACAGTCCAGAGAAAAGTGGTCGTTCCGCTCAATATTCAGCACCAAGTTATTCTCTCTCTGGCCGAACTAAGGGTCACAAATCGGATATCAGTCCAGGTACCCATATTTGCAGATGTGTTTTTTAATTTGTTTTATCAACCCTTTAGTGTTGTAGGATATTGTTCAAGTTTCTATAAAAAGTATAAAATGTTATAAAAGGGCAAGATTGTTTATGCTTTTATGTAAATGGACCATTCAAATAAAGTATATTACAAAATAAGTAAACTTTAATGTCACAATGTCACATACGGTACTCTAAAATGTTTTTTTGGGGGGTTTGAATGTGATAAAATTACATTTTTTTGCACAGTTTCTAATGCTCACGTGTTAGTATTTGCAGTTTTAACATGACATACCAACTGTTGTAATAAACAGGTGCGAAAGTTTATCACAATACCAATATTAGCCTTAGTATATTTTTGGTTTTCTTTACTGTCATAATAAATAGGGCCGGCTGCTTACATGCTACCCAAAGTACTTGGCCCTGAATCTGTCGGCCGTTTATCCCTCCCCAGTTATACGATGGTTAGCAGAAGAAGTTACGGCTCTTTTCACGACGACCTACAAAGGGTTGGCATGTGTTTTGTGGCGTGTGTCATGTAGATTCATCAACCCCCATTAATTATCATGTAGATAACTGACATTGTAAATCAATCGGTTTTGTTTCTAATTTCTTAAACCAGTTATGAAAGTGTGTTTTATTAACATTTTGTCCAAGCTAACTTTAAACATAAACTTACTTATATTTGTATCTTCGATCACAATAACAACAAGTAAAGACAAACAAAACTAACACATACCATATAAGTTTATCTTACAAAAGATAAATGGTTCTATTTTTATTTCCATGTAAACAAGTTAGGAAAAATGGCTCAAAGTTAAGTTCTGTTCTATTTGAGTTCCTTGGACCTGGGATTTAGACCATATTTGGCCCATTAACCCATAAAGTTTAAACTACATTGTTTGTTTTGGTGGTAATGTTTCCAATGTAATGTAATATTTGTTAGTTTTGTTTTCATTTGTTGTGGAATGCAAATTTATGGTCCTGATGTTATGTCTAGTCCTGGTATTTGTTGATTAAGTTTGGCACTGTGCTGTCAATTTCTGAAAATTGTTTTAATATTTAATAGTTCATAAAATGAAATTACTATTCTCTAATCTCATTAAAAATGTATAAGCGATCATATATTGCTATTGAGAAAAGCTGCTTATCTTCTGTTAAAGTTTGTGAATTGCTGGATGTTTTGTTAGATCAGAAATATTTGGTATACTAATGTGCCAGTATAACTTTATTGCTTTTTCATACCTCATATTAGGTTCCATTTTTTATATATGGAATCTAGAGTAACAGAGAATGTAACGACATTTCGTACTGTTTTTTTTGGTGGAGAATATGTGTAGGCTGTGAATTACTCAGATATGTAAAAACAAACCTAACCTGAGGCCAATACATGTAGGGCCCTCTGCATATTCCTTACCCCCTGTAAAGGGTTCAGATCATACGGCACCTGCTTATTCTATTGCCGGCCGAAAAGTTGCCGGGAGTTTTTCTGAAGATTTAACTCGGGTTTGTGTTGGCATGGCAACGCATGGTCCGTTACCGTTGGCAACCTTACAATCGGTTGCTATGGAAAATATGTTAATGTTGCATGTCACCATGGTTACAAGTCGATGAATAACCATGGAAACAATTGATTACAATTATTACATGATTCTCAACTTACCACATATTCATGCGAAAACTTACCAAATATTTTTTAAACTGAAATTTGTCGCTTGTATTCTGTAGGTATCTAGATTTGGTTGGTAATACCCAAAACAATCAATTTTATAGACAAATTAGCGCTAAGAATGTAAATTGAAAATCTTGATTTAGTAATTAAATTTTCTTTTTGTTTATGAAAGTTCTGATTTAATTTTTGGCTTTATATTAAGGTTTTAAAAGTATAGTTGCATTGTAGTATCTTAGAAACAACTTTTACAACCACTTTTATTATCATTGTATCATTTGCGTGGGTTCTTCAACTCTGAAGTGGGCTTCAACTTGCCAAACACGCGCTGTTTATGTTGTAGTGGTTCTAACACTTTAAACTGGGATTTAAATCGAGATTTTAAACACTTTGCATGCGTTTTATGTAAAACTGGGATTTAAATCCCGTTTTAAAATATTTTGCATGTGTTTTATGTAAAACTGGGATTTTAATCATAATTTAAAACATTTTGCATGGTTTCACGTAGATGCATGGATTTAGTATCCTGTTTTAAACTTGCTTAACCACATTATAACTACTTTCATTTTAACCATCAAGTTGTCACACATAAGATATCTTATAAATAATTGAGTGCATGTGTAATCATTTATTTATTTTTTTAATGGGTTATACCTTTTTTGGACGAGTTATTGTTGGTTATATATTCAATATATCGCCTTTAACCATAAGCGTTTAATTAGCTTTTTTTCCCTATATATTAAACCAAGCAAACACTTTATTGCAAAACTAAGTACATACAACTAGTTAAACAAAATGTAATTTTACCAATTCCAATACACACTTTCTTTATCTTTACAGTCAGTGTATAGTAAGATGGTTAGATCTAGTAAGTTTTTATTGTTAAAGTTCTGCAGTATATTGCTCACAGAACACATGCCTAAACTTATACTAAACAAATAATTGTAAAATAGTTATAGTTTTGCAAGCTGATTACATGTTCTACAGTACACAGTTTTAAAAACTTTTTGCCTTAGGGATAAAGTTGTAAAAATGTACATAGCGTAAACGATTTCTGGCTTAATTTAAAGTTAATAAAAGTTCATGATAAGACTCCAGTAATAATTGTCATTGGTGTGTCTGGTCATAGTCCCTCACCTATATACAATTGAAGGACTTACTCCACTGATTAATATTGTCATTCCAACACCTTTAAAAAGTATTAAGATATCCAGCATAATTTCCATGTCCTCCGGTGTGCCTAGTTTAAGTCTCTCACCTATACAGAATAGAATAAAAATGTCCCAACTTATAAAATTCTCATCCCAACATATTTGCCACATACTATCAGGTCCAGCAGCTTATAAACTTTTCCCAATGATGGGCTCAAGGATTGTGTCTGGAAGTTCAGCCCCTAGTTACTCCATGACAGGAAGAGCAACAGTTGGAAGTTTTCATGAAGATTTGAGAAAGGTTAGCTAAGTGGGTGGAACCGTTGAGATGGAAGAATAAAAAAAGTTTTGTTATTAGATATCTATCGCTTTAAGCATTTGAATGGAGGTGGTTAAGATTTCTATATAACGTACAGGCACAGAGTTTATTTACAATAGAAAGACTAGGAAGATATAATTAATAAGTTGCCAGATACTAGTATCAGCATGTTTAATAAGCTTGAATTCATTTATTAAAGTTCGTATTAGACTTAAGGGACATTATAAAAAGATACAGCACTAGCGGTAAAAGTTTCAGTAAAAGCAGAGTTTGAGTAATATATACCTTCTTTTGTTTACTGTTTTTCTAATTTTGTATTTGTTTACTGTTTTTCAAATTTTTCCAACCTATAATTTGTATCAGTTTTGCATCATTATTTACATTGTTACATCACAGACACCTGGACCTGGAACCTACAGAGTGATTGCTCCATGGGTTTACAAAAATAGAGGTCCCCTATACAGCATGACTGGTAGAAACATGTTACCATCAGATGCAACTAGAAAACCTGGTCCAGGAGCTCACAGTCCAGAAAAGGTTGGTGTCTTAATAATATTAAAAATACTTTTTCTTTGTCTCTATGTTTCAGTAGCGAAAATTAGGTAATAAACAATAAAAAACAGACAGGAAATAATGACAATGGGACAGTAGTTAACCCATGCTAACCGTATAAAACATACTTACATTTAATTTGGCGTAGTCTTAATCTTTACTTACTCTATAAAGTTTATCTTGTTTTATCCACTGTGTTTAATTTGTATTTAATGTATTTTAAAAACAAAGGGTTTCTGTATACTTTGCATTAAATTTAGACTTTAAGTTCATACAAAATGCTTGAGCCTTAGAAATGTACTAGTATTTATAAAAACTGTTATTCTGTATTGAGGTAGATTTTTATTTGTCAGTGAGTGCTAAAGTGTTGTAGTAATATACTACTTTTTTATCTTTGTTATCCTTGTTTCACTTGCAACAGGTAGTAATAAATAAGAAGCAAGCACCCCAGCACTCCTTTGGGATCAGACATAGCGAGTATTCAGCTCCTTTACTCAATTGTTAAGTTACGTGCACTAACCACCAAGTAAAAGATCACTGTGAAGTTTTTTTAAGTCAACCGCAATAAAAGATTATGCCAGCGTCAGATCATGATGTGTTTGTGAGAACAGAGATTACTGAAAAACATGTTGTTTCTAGAAAGAGGAAAAATACAGTGTTTCCGACCGGATATGTAGCAGTGATGCCAGCTAAGAAGCTAGTTTTTAGGAATAAAACAGTTTTAAAAAGTAAAAAAAGGGTACTAATTAAAAAAACACATATATGGAAAGGATAAATTAAAACACAGATAGAAAGAATAAGATCAAGATTGGTTTAGTTATCAGGTCATATAATTATATCACCAAGTTTCCTGTATATTGTAAAATTGTAATAGTATCAAATGAGCTAATGAGTTAACTTTGGCCTAAATCTGAGGTACTATAGTATGCCTCATCATAGGACCTCACCCATATTAAAAATTATGAAGTAATTTCATACAACATGTAGTGTATTTATTTATTAGTCAGTTCATGTTTCAATGTTTGTACTTGGATTTATTTAAAATTTAGTTTAACTAGAAAAGCCTTAAGTTAGTCAATACCCACAATACTTAAAGGAGGTCTGCAAACACAGTTTACAAATGGAAAACATTACGCTCTGTGTGGTATGACTAACTTTAGCAAATGAAGCTGGCAATGTCAATATTTAAGTAACTTCCTTGTGCCAGCAGAATGGGTATTGAATCACTTTCATAATCTTACAAATCGAGTTAGAAAAAACATATTCCAACAATAGCATTGTATTGGTGCCAGACTCATGTAATGTGTATGTGATAACCCTCCTCTTTTGTGACAAATGCTTCCCATTTATTTAACAATATCTAGCATTGTGACATCACAAAAGCTGAATTGTAGTGAAAACAAAGCCTATTGGAGGTCATTTTCCATTGTGTAGGATGGATAAAGATACTGATTTATACAAAGTGGAACTACTTAATATGAATTAGTATTTTGACACCACCTATTTTCGTTCATTCCCAATTTAGATAAAATACTTAATTTTATGTTTCCCATGTCCAAAGAAGTTTAATCGTGTAATAATAAATCATTCCTATCCCATGTTCACCCACAAAGTAACATACTTGGCTGGCAGGAGGTGTATGAAACAGAACACCTGTGTTTAACGACTGTCGCTTTCCTGCCATGCCAGGATAAAGTAAGAAGTTACAAATACAAAATGAGTAAACCAGATATATAAAGCATTTTAAATACTATTAAATGTGTTGTTTGTATTTAAGGTATACGTGACCAGACGTCATGCCCCGAAATATTCATTTGGAATTCCACATTCAGAGTACATTGCACCACTCATTGTTGATCCAGGCCACTAAACACTGTTACAAGCAGTATATTACAAACAAAATGTCACCAGCATCATGTACTCTATATATTTTTTAACTTGATGTAAATATGTGTACAGATATGTCAAGCTTTATGTAACCTATAAAAGCATATTTGATTATTTACTGAATGCTTATACGAAATTGCATACCGTTTAACTGACATTATTATGTACTTTTTGATCACTTGTTACTAAACTAAATTATCTTTTAAATTGAATTAATGAAATGCAATCAATAGGTTACTTGTATTTACCTTAAATTATTAGTAAAAGTGATTTTATCTATAAAATCTATTAATCAGTAGGCATTTAACTTTTTGCTAACAAGTTCCTATGAAAAATAACTCAAGTCATATATGTCCCCTATTAAACTTTCAAATGTAACTTACTATTGCCATCTAGTGACAACTTTCTGCCACATTTACTTTACTGCTTTTAATTTGGTCCACACTGCACTTTTATTGATTGGAAACACTGCGTAATTCGCACTATTGCAACTGTGAGCTTAAAATGCAAATTTAATAAAATCACCAGATTTTATAGTGTCTAACTAATGACTAATTTAAACTAACTTTATATTACTTAAGAATGAAAGACAACATTTTAATTTAATAAATTTTTAAATTAAAGCGCAGTGTACTTGGGAAAGACATAAATTCCGCAAAAAGCTTTATTACAATCACCAATATATTTAAGATAAAGAGCAAAGCTATTAGGCTGACATTCTATCAGGTCAGATCAAAAGTGTTCTCTTGAAAAGACACAAGTAAATTATACATCTGATCAAGTTAGTTATTTAAAGATAAAGGCGCACAGACAAAATCACAACACTGGTCTATTTCTCCAGTAGAAATCTCATAGCGATTACGAAATGGAAATAATGTTACTGACAACCTCAGTTAAAAAATTCACCACATTTACCTTTACTGTATAATTTGACAAACCTACATCAATTTGTGTAGCAGGCAGGAGTTTGTATTTGCACAGTCGTAATAAAGTTCATTTTTTTCAAAATTGAGTGGTCTGTCTATAGCAACAGGCCTAATAAATTTATCTACAGTTTTAAGCATTTATAAGGAAACTGTAGAATTGGTGGTTAGTTCCGAATATAGGGTATTTATCTGCACTTGATATTTTTACACGGGAGAAATAAAATACACCACATTGGCCAGATTCTTAATAAAATTCAACAAAAATTATTAAAAATGAGGAATTTGTCCTTGAGGTTTTAACACAACGATGGTGTTTGACATGATATCATATGAAGTGCGCTTATGTGCGTAGAAAAAACCAGTAATGAAGGTTGGAATCATGAATGCTATGGAAAGATTCTTCACAAAGGTTCGTGTCCATGAGCTGTGAAAATACAGTGACACATTGGTAAGTAGAATTAGAAGAAATAAAGGGGTTTTATTTATCTCCCAGATTATAATAAGGGATAATAAATTCATTATACATTACCTTGACTCCAATTTGTTTTAGAAATATTACATATTTTAAGTCTGTTTGAAACAGAAAAAGACGCATATAATTCTTATCACAAAAGTATCCATTTAAAAACTTTAAGAAGAAAAAGGAGAGTTACCACACATTAAAATGGATAAACTGACCGGAAAATCTATGCTTTATACACCTAAGGATTTTCAACTTACTTCGAAGCAGTAAGATGTCCACCAGCGAGTGTCGTTACACCTGAACGATTGCCAAGTTGTGGTTGATTGAAAAGTGCGATAACTTTTAGTCCCAGAAAATATTTACCAGGAGTTGCCCCGTATTTCCAAATAAAGAAGAACTGTTGAAATATATTTATTATTAAGGAATAGGACAAAATAGTCAGATCAAAATTCACTCAAAATCTTAGTTAAATCTTAGTAGTTTTAGTAAGTCTGCAGTGATTTTTGTGGCCTGAGATTTTTCATATTTTGAATAAAAACTTAAACCAATCTTCTACATTATATTTTTATGTACAACTACCGTACTGATGTTGGCAAAATAAATCTTTTTAAGTTTGGTACCCTTAACATTTAAAGTTAATCAGTTTTACCTCTTTATTAATTTGAATCTGAAATAACTGTTTATATTACCTCATATAGACAACACATTGTTCTGTATAGGAAAGCAACAATAAGCATTGTTTGTAATTCTTCAGTGTAAATCTCCTCAAGTTGATCCATGTCCACTTCATCCAATAACATGAGATGGAAGGAGATTTGGAAAGCACTGTGGTGTTAAAATATTGAGTTAGTGGTGGTAACAAAATATTACAAGAGGGAAATTGGTCTTTTACACCTTTTGCTCACTGCCAGGTAAAACATATATTCATACAACCCATGCTCACTGTCATGGTGTAACAAAAGTTTCCTTTTCTATATTAAACCCACATAGACATAGTGTATTTATACACTTGCCTGGTGCCCATTTATTATGTACCATCATACAAACATAAAGTGTGTTTTAGTTCTTATACTCTTGCATACAGTTCAAAACATAACATTAAAACCATACACATCATATATTTTAACAAAATCTACGGTGATATTGTTAGAATTCAGTTCCAATAATAGCATAAAACATAGGGAACCGCATTTGTTAATGTGTCAAATACTTTGTACGGTACTTTGGATTTTCTTATTTGTCTCGACACTTACTTGATTCCAAGGAAAGCCATAAGCAACCAAAGAAATAAAAGTTTGATTGAAAGTAGGATGAGAAAGTCAAAAACCTCAGCAGCAAACCTCCGGAACAAAGATGGAATCATAAATCCTGAAAAAAAATTGGATTTTTATGATATCTATGTTAGGGTAGAAATGATAAATATAAAACAAATCGGAGCCAAAAAAGATGGAATTTGATTTTTGATATATTGTGTTAGGATACTGGTAAATAAATGAATGAATTTTTTTGTCTATTCGACTAGGGTAATAAACGAAAAAACAGAAAGTAACTGTAAAAAACAGTCTGCATTTAGAGTGAATTTGACAAAGTTATTACTAACATTTGTATTTTTACAAATTTGTAAAACACATAAAAACACTCCTTTGTACCATAGAAAAAAGCATTTATAAAGTAAAGTTAAGACATACTTTGGACCCTGGCTTGTGTCTGGTCTGTTGGTTGTGTCAAGTTACTAGAATTAGTAATATGAGCAGCATTTCCCTGAAAGAAATTTTTAGGCTTAATGTTATACTGTCCAGTTATCATTTTTGGTTGTTTAGGTATGTATCTGCAGGTACACAAATTCATTTTAGAAATGTATGAATATACAGTTACATTTGCTTTTGTTTTCAAACAAGATGTTTAATTTTATAATGTAGAGTTATAAGTTTTGTTAAGTCGTGTATTTTACAAACACATTTTAATTTTAAGAATTTTTAATTCAGTCCTTACGTTTGTCATTTGTTTTAGGTATTGTTGGTGCATGGTCATGTTTTGCATCATCATATTATGCATCCAAAACCACTGTTGCATCTGGCAGTTATATTGCCAGTTTCGGAGTTTTTCCATGTATTCGGCAAACGCAACATCCTTTTCATTTTTCTGAGAATATAAAGTTAAAAGTTTATATAGTGTTAATTACTTAGTGTAAGACGGTAATTAAAGAAAAAATAATTGTTTTTCGGTGCTAGTGAAGAATCTCCCCCCCCCACCTTATTTGCTAACCACTAACCCCAAGGTTAGGGGGTTAGGTGTTGATGGTTAGGGGGTTAGTGGTTATAGAAGTTGGTTAGTAGTTAGTGGTTAGTAAATAAGGTGGGGAGGGGAAGATTCTTCACTAGCACCGTTTTTTCATTAGTAACCAAAACCTTATACAATCATATCCGAACAACCTGAACCAAGCATATATAAAATTCCAAACATTTTTGGGTAGATTTTACATAATTTTGGTCAGAAAATACCTTCAAATATATACAGTTCTGGTAAACGGTTATTCTACATATGTACCTGTTTCGGAAATTCCTTTTGTATTCTCTTTTTTGCTCCGTCGTTTTCCATTTTCTTCAATTTATTTAAAACGAACAGAACATGAACACGTATCCTTACAGAAATATTACCTAGTATGATTTCTATAGCAAATTTGTTTATTGATTTTCATGTGAATTCATGCGTGAACGATTATTTTTGGAAAATTACAAAACTTGGGTACTTAAAAAATAAAACTGAAAAGTAGCTCATTTTGGTTTGTTCTTGCAAAATACCCGTAAAAGTAAACAATCATGTTTGTAATTTAAAAAAAAACTTAGCTTACTATCCCATTTACATTCACTTTCAAAAGATTAAAAATTACGAATAATAAAAATACTAATTATGATCAAGTCCCTTTATGTTATTAATTTCATTGAAAGGAATTAATGCATTCTACTAAAATTAATAAATGAAAAAAACATTTCAAATATTTTATAATATATTATTTCTATGGCCACTTGTTCTTAGCAACAACCACCGCTAAAGTTTTGATTTCTTGCTAAAGAATAAAGTGGTAAGTTTGTTGCTATATTTTGTTTCAATTGTATGTATTTTTATTTATATTCTTATTTTAGTACTCTAATTATATTAAACAATGCACATTTGGAAATTTATTAAACTTAAATCTGAATTCAAATATGTCTAATTTACTTCTTAATTTTACTAAAATTTGTGGCACTAGCGAAGAATCCTTTGCTACACAGCAGAATAGGCTGGTGAAGTGTTAGAGGTTGGTGGTTAAGCGTTGATGGTTAGGATGTTAGTGGTTAGCAAAAAGCGGGGAAGGACTTTTCTACCACCGAAACAGAACACCTGTGTTATAACAAATATCGTTTTACGGCCCTGCAAGGATAAAGCAAGTTACATTCAATTTTATTATTATTTAGTGTTTTGTTTTTCAGTAGTTTATTAGCCATGCCAGTCTACATACGAAGCGGGGAATTGAACATTCCTGCTCCGAGCATCAGCACAGTTGATGATGAGGACGAGGATGGTGTTTATCTTCTCGATCCTGAGCTCGTCGTGGATGAGCTGCCTCAACCATTCCGAATGATCGATAAAGTCCTCACTGGGATTGTGGAAGATGTTTGGGATGAGATTGTGGATCGGGAGAAGAAACGAGAGGAAGAGATGAGAAGAGTGAGGCCTCCAGTGTATAATCCAACATCCAAGGTTGAGGAGTTCACAAATTTATCATGTATGGTTCACAGCAATGATGCAAGGTATATGTTTGTTGCATTTGAAACTGGAGACCTTGTTGCATTTGATGCTGTTACCCATGATCGTGTAGCACAGTGGGTTTCTCCAGATGAGACCATTTGTTTTGAGAAGTTAAACTGTGCTGTTATCGGAACGCAAACCTATTTATTAGCAACAATTGATGACATGGGATTTTCACGACTTATTGTTTTTACTGGGGATGGATTTCATGTTATTCAACTTTTAAATGAACAGCCTGAGGGAAGTCCTAAGTCGAATGCGGTGAAATTTCAACTTTCTGTAAATGGTGACTTCTGTGGCCTTTCTCTTGAATGTGAAGGTGTATCATGGGTGGATTTTTACAAACTTCCCAGAGATAATTGGCTTCGGGAAATTGAAAATGCTCAGAAAGATGCTTTGAAGCGAGCACAAGCAAGCAGTGAATCCGTTAGCATACCCCCTGGAGAAGCCAATGAATTAGCAGCTGTGGCATCAGAAATTTTCGAGATAAAGTTTTCAGCAATTACTCTTGTCCAAAAAGTAAAGCAGCCAGTGTCACTGAGTGGTTCACTTACTACCAACCAACAAGAAGCAATGGAAAAGGCAGGCATTATTAACAGTGTTGGGAACGGATCAGCTCATCTGCTATCTGAAAATCATTTGCGACTTCGGAGAGAAGTAACCAAGAAACTACATAAAGAGGAAATGCAGTTTCTTGAAGAAAAGCCCCATTTCTTTCCCCATGCTACCTGGCACTTTCTTTTACCTTCCAGAATGCAGCACGAAGTTCACCCCACTGGTCCTGGGTTTGAAACAACTCCAATTTCAGTTTGTGTTTGGTGGAGTGAGTCAAATCTGATGCAAACTTATTCCCTTGTCTCCAAAAACGTAAAAGATCCCGAGCATAAGCCTGAGATTGTGTGGCCAATGATGGCAACTATAAAAGCAACTTCTGCCAGCGTTTGTACTTCAGTTATTGCTGTCGGACTCGCTGACGGAAAAGTCGCTGTTTTCGACCGTCACCTATGCACACCAAGAGCCATGAAAAGTATTGAGGCAAACGTCTCCGTGCGTGACTTGCACGTTATAGATGGTTCTATTGAAGGCCCTACCATACAACGCACCAATCCCCCGCCTTTGTACGTTCTTATAGGCCTTACCAACGGCGCTGTGTATTCGCTTGATTGCAACAACGACGTATGCCGACAACTAGTAAAAAATGAAACGGATAAAGAGGCTTATTCCCTTTTCACTCCAATTCCTGGCTTGCCGAAGATATTTCTTATCGCATCGTTACAAAACACGGTCCGCCTGTGCGATTCCCTGACCGGCCATATAGTTTGCGAGTTACAGGTGTCCGAGTCATTAGAACCAATGGAAAATCGCATCTCTTTCGCTTCAGAAGGCGATGTTTTGTTCGCGAAAGACGACGATTCTTGTGTGTTTAGCTATTCCCTTCGCAGTTTCCCCTCCCTTGACGTTTACCGCGATTCCCAGTGCGTTCCACACCCCCTGACTTTCAAGGAGACGATTTCCGAACGGTGCCAGCGTTTGCTTACGGAACGAACGGCAAAGCAGAACTTCCGAAACGAGACTCTCGCCGTTAGGTGGCGAATGATGAACAGGGAGCTGGGAATCCTGGTCCATTTAAAAGCGTCAATCAAAACACCGGCTACTACATCGTCCACACCTATGTCTCGCTGGAACCAAACCACTGGCAAAGTAATGGCCCATAACAGAGCGTTGACGCATTAAACTTTTTATACAAGATTATTTGTACATAGCAGAGTTTTTTTTTGTAGCAATTTAAAAAATATTTTTGTTGTGCCAAAATCGTCAATAAATAACACGTGCATTTTGGTGTGAAACACTACACAGCCTAGTACGAAAGAATCCGACTTTTGTTGGTATATTTCAGAGTTGTTTATACGTATAGGATTTATTCTATATATAGGTGAGGTCTTATATGGTAAATTCATTTCAAAGGTACTTGGTATTTAAGCCACAGTTGGCCCACTTCTGGCATGCTTTTTATATGGGCGCATTATAGGCCTGTGTCCGTACAGCTAGCCTGCTACAATTCGTTGTGTAAAAGTGAAACATAATACATTACGATATACGCCTATACAGGAAATATAAACCTCGCCGAACAACACATTGTAATAGAGAACAAAACAGATTTTTTATTTTAAATAAAACTGTAACGAGGATCATATTTTTGAAACAACAAAAAGAAAGAAAGAACAGCAAAAGTACAATCGTGTATTGAAACACACGACCCGAACATAAGTCGGCTTTAAAGAGATTTGAGCCAAAAATTTGGTTAATTATGTTTAGTTAGCTCACGGTAGTGTCGTATTAAACTTTTCCTGTTTTGAATCCCCACTTAGATGTAAAACATCTCTTCGATTCAGGCCAGTGAGTTAATGAACTTAAATGACCCTTATGGTTAAGCCCACTTTTCAAACATAATAGAGTTACCGCGTTGGTTAGTTACGCCTCTGTAGTGTGCTGTTTAGCCTACAATCCTACATTCTCTTACGCTACCTTTTTTTTAGAACATATACAGTAAATAATAATAAGGGTATTTTTTGAACAGGTGTGTTATAGCTCGTCAAAGGGGACAACACTAAAAAGAGGGATGGAGGGACGGGGGGACGGAGGGAAACTGAGTACTAAAAGGAGGGAAGGGAGGGACGGAGGGAAGGAGGGAAAATACCGTTACTAAAAGGAGGGAAGGAAGCAAAATGGAGGGACGGAGGGAAACAATAATTCCTTTGCTTAAACCTATTGGCGGAGGGAAACTATTTTTTACCCAAAATAAGTGGAGGGACGGTAGGGAAATGGTGGAGGGACAGAGGAAAATGGTGGAGGGACGGAGGGAAACTAATTTTTTACCTCAAATAAGTGGAGGGACGGTAGGGAAACTGGTGGAGGGATGGAGGGAAACTATTTTTCACTCAAAATAAGTGGAGGGACGGTAGGAATACTGGTGGAGGGACGGTAGGAAAACTGGTGGAGGGACGGAGGGAAACTATTTTTCGTCCAAAAAAAGTGGAGTGACGGTAGGGAAACTGGTAGAGGGACGGAGGGAAACTAATTTATTTACCTGAAATAAGTGGAGGGACGATCCACCAGTTTCCCTACCGTCCCTCCACTTTTTTGGGGCGAAAAATAGTTTCCCTCCGTCCCTCTGCCAGTTTCCCTACCGTCATTCCACTTTTTTGGGCGAAAAATAGTTTCCCTCCATCCCTCTACCAGTTTCCCTACCGTCACTCCACTTTTTTTGGACGAAAAATAGTTTCCCTCCGTCCCTACACCAGTTTCCCTACCATCCCTCCACCATTTCCCTACCGTCCCTCCACTTATTTTAGGTAAAAATTAGTTTCCCTCCGTCCCTCTACCAGTTTCCCTCTGTTCCTCCACATATTTTGGGTAAAAATTAGTTTCCCTCCGTCCCTCCACCAGTTTCCCTACCGTCCCTCCACTTATTTTAGGTAAAAATTAGTTTCCCTCCGTCCCTCTACTAGTTTCCCTCTGTTCCTCCACTTATTTTGGGTAAAAATTAGTTTCCCTCCGACCCTCCACCAGTTTCCCTACCGTACCTCCACTTATTTTTGCTAAAAATTAGTTTCCCTCTGTCCCTCTACCAGTTTCCCTCTGTCCCTACGCCCATAGGGTTTAAGCAAAGAAATTTTTGTTTCCCTTCGTCCCTCCATTTTGCTTCCTTCCCTCCTTTTAGTAACGGTATTTTCCCTCCTTCCCTCCGTCCCCCCTTCCCTCCTTTTAGTACTCAGTTTCCCTCTGTCCCTCCGTCCCTCTATCCCTCCTTTTAGTGTTGTCCCGTCAAAGGCCTCGCTTTTTAGTCAGAAAGTATTATTTTAATGTAGAAATATGGATTTTCTTCTTAGTCCTCTGTCTCATCTTGTTTTTATAGTTACTGGACAACACGTGCACCCAGAACAGGTAAGAATTATGTGTTTGTATGTAAATTAGTCTTAATTAAACTGCAAAAGGGTTTATTGTTGTTTTGCAAACTAATTTTTACATATATTGTTGCATTTAGAATGTTCTGAAGTAAGAGGTAAAGTTTATGAAATAAAATTAGAAGGTATCTTTACAAAACTGTTTTCATTGTCCCATCTTTCCCCATCCTATTATATATAAAATAATAAACGCATATTTATCTTTGTTGCAGTTGATATTCCTGATCTCATTGATTTTATCTTTTATTGGTTCTTACATTTACAAACATTATGTTCAAACTTCAAGAATATCGTTTGAAAATCAACTCGTTATTTCGAGTTTATTCGGAGCTTGGATCTTTTATTTAAACTGGGGGTGGTAAGTTATTACTTTCATTTTATAAGAAGTCCCTATCTAGGACAATTCCAATGGTTATATAGTATAGGGTGAAAAAAGATGGGACACCTTCTTATCCCATTTTCTCGACCAAATTTGGTAGTAGAGAAAGAAAATTTAAAAATTATAAAACTGGATTCTCATGACTTCCATAGAGCGATGTTAATTGTTTAAAACACAATCGGGATATTTAGATATTAGGTTCTAAAGGTGTCCCGACTTCCCCCATCATAGTATACATATATATTTTTTCCTTTTTTTTAGAGTTTTATGCATATTCTTTACAGTCTAAAGCAGCATATTGTGCATCTCATATTGCTCTGTTTATCTTTTAAAAAGCGTTTGCATACGTATGCATACATATGTTCGCATACGTAAGTATTATTTAAACATAGATATTTGACAACGAAAATAGGGGTATGAATAAAACAATAATACACTAATGTTAAGATTAAATAAAAGTAGCCTGTACAACTACTGCAGTAAAAAATTTAAGACACATGTTTCATGTTTTGTGTTTGTTTAGGTTTATTTGGATTCCTGTATTAGACGTCGTTGTTTCATATTTACTTGTTCGATTTATTTCGCCTTCATCATCGCACAGGTTTGTACCAATATTTCAATGTTATGTAGTTGTATTAATATTATCTTTAATGTAAAGGGTATCCTCTGCAATTTGTAGCATGTAAAATTGTTACCATTTTGTTTTTTTGTTTAGTTTTTTTGTTGTAAAGCAGATTAATAAGGTTAATATACCTAAATTTTTAAAAAAAGAAGATAATTTTCTAAGCACTTGGTTCAGTAATTACACTTTAGGATAGTTAGATGCTGTAGTAACATAATCAAGAAACTAATTTTATACCTATTTTTATTACTTCACAATTTATAAGACTAATGTAATGACCATTTGCTGTTTGTTAGATTTTTTTATGACTTGTAGTTTATATAGCACCAGCAGTACAAGGCTTGTTTGTTGTTTTGCAGATATGTATTTGTATTCTCAATGTTGGTGTTGGCTTTGTGTCATTTACGGACTTTATATTTATTTGTGTTTTACACACCAGATGATGCTTCTGGAGATTACACAGGGTAAGTAGTTAGTAACAATGGTTTATAACTTTTATATGTACCGTTTAGTATTTACTGTATAATTATATAGTAAATACTAAATGATTGGTCTTTCGCTCCATACCTGAGTTTGAAGATTGATTTGCCTGTCAGAATCGCTATGTTCTTCAGCCACAAAAATTCATGTTACCATTTTGCAAATGTCATGAAACCTAACTTAAGTGATGTATTATGTGGTATAGTGGTACTTTAACAGACTTTAACTTTTCTATGCCAGATTTTTGGCATTTGGAAATGGAGAATAACATGAATTCTTAGGAAAATTCAGATATAAAATGCTTAAATAAAATTAGGATTTTATTTCTAAAAAATCTTTTAGTCATAATTCAAGTCAATAAAAATATTAAATAATAATTGAAAAGTAGCTATTACCACTATTTTGTATGGGTAACAATATATTAAAGGATAATATGTTGCATATCATTTTAAATATAAGTTCCTTTCTAGCTATTCATGTTGCTTGTGACATACAGAGAAATTCAAGTCCATAAGCCAAAACATAGCCATGCCCATGTGCCTAAGTGTCCAAAGTTCATATACACAGCTGTTGCAATAAAATGAAACCAATGTATTATTTATGATATGGATTATTGCATTATGTGCCTTTCCTTGTACCGCTGTATCTTATCCTAAAACTAGTTATGATTTCCATTTAAAATATTTTGATTGACAGGACGATGATGGTTATAACACAGAGAATTACTTCTTTGAGCTTTAGTATTGCTGACGGTAAGAATATCGTCTTTCATACAATCATTATCACCATTGTAAATCAAATACATACGTTATAGCGGTGCCACAATTTTTCAAAAACCTTTCCATTTTTTGCCACAATTTTTTCAAAAAAAAGATTTCCATTTTTTTTTTATTAATGTCTGGTTTAAAATTTGTTAATATTGCTTAAACCTTCACTTGATTTAGCTTTTTGTAATGAACAAAAATAAAACTTCTGTTTCATTTTAGGTTTTTCAAACCGTCATGATTTGCTCAGTGACAATCAGAAAAAGCATGCAGTCAGGTAAATAATGTGTTATATATATTTCATGAATTCATGATACATGTTCGTTGTATGTGTAGATATTTAAATACTACAGTATCTTGGGGTATTTTTAAGACCAAAGGTGATGTTTTTTAATGGTTAGAATAACTTAGAAAATTAGATATTCAGTATTCAATATCTATTTAGCGAATTTGACTGCCAACAGTGCATTATAAAATGTAAAAAAAAGTCTTAATTTTAAATTCCTAAAAAATTGGCACTTGAAGTGCTGATAGATTTGACACACTTTTGCTTCACTTTCTACTGTAGTTGTATCACATAATGAGTCACCACTGTTGAAATGTAGATATGTGTGGGTGTGTAAGTAAGGTATGAACTATAGACTGTGGGATGATGTTGTCTGCCCATGCAGAACCACATGTTAAAATGTGTGCTCACTTTTCTATTTGCTTAAAGTCTAGCTTCATGCATGAACACACTCACGGACTCACATTAAGAAAATTGATGTTTTATTTAGTTAGTCCCAATAAATTCACAATGTTTTAAAAGTTCTAAAGGTTAATGTAACTGACAGTATTTTAATCTAGTTTTTTACAGTAGCCTTGTTTATTACAGTAGCCTTGTTTAACTTTCAATTTGATTAATGGCAAATTTTACCGAATTCTATACTCACAAAGTTTATTTGTTAAATTTTGATTGGCAAATGTATTTTAAATGCTTATTTATTACACTGTCAAACTGAGGCCAAATGGCATGCTAAATGTAGAAAGTATCTTGGACATTTATCTAAACTAAATGCATTTCAAATAACCCAACTAAGCAGGACACAGTGTTTGTAATTTAACACCCAGCATTCTAACTAAAGATTCAATCAACTTTTATGAGTTGTTTTACGACCTAAATATTTCTGGAGCTGCTGTGTAAATATAAAACTTAAAAAGGCATTAAAGCTAAAATGAAATTCCCGGCAAATAAAATGGTTGCTTTTTTTGCGGTTATAAACTTATAGCATACTTCTCCACTTTTTGTTAGAGTTTGTTAGGCTTTAAAAACTTTGGTAGTCTTTTTTTAAATTTAAGTTTTTTATTTGTTCTAGAAATAAATGTTCGTACATTTCCAGTAAGAAAATAACTAAAACATTTCATAAAATGAATTTCCACTTAAAAATTCCTTTTTCAAAGAAGACCCATGTTGTCTTGTTACATTCTCATATAAATACAGACAGTGTATGTAAATAATAAATATTGATCAACCCCAGTTTACGCTATAAATTTCCTTTGCAGAAAAATCCCATCTTTTATTGAATATTTTTCCTATTCATTTTGCTTCCTTGGAATAATAGCCGGTCCGCTGGTATTTTATAACCATTTTATGGAACACATGCGTCCAAAACGAGACGAGGTACGGATTTTAAAATATTTAAAACATTTATTATCATAACTAATAAAAAAAATGAAACTGCAAAACATGATTAAATTTTAATTTAAATTCAGGAGAGTTTTAACTAGATGATGAATATTAAAAAACAAAAAATCAATGAAAGTTGGTTAATTTGTTTAATTGTTGTACATAAAAAATGTCCTTATTTTTTCAAATTTTGATGTCGTAATATTTGCAGGATGGAAAACTGGTTTCATCTCCGTCTTCAATTGTGAGTTAAAATAGAAATCTTATATATATAAAAAACTTCTTTAAAGACATTTTGGTAATCATAAAGAAAGGATTTTAAGCAAAAAACAAATAATTCAACCTTTATAATGTTAAATTACTATGTGTAAGGTTTTGAATGTTCATCTTGTATTAAAGCTCTGAAGTGTTTAGAATTCTCTTTATATTGTTTTGATTTCTTGTAAATATGACTCAATGTTATTGGTTGCTAACTTGCTCTAATGCAAAAGCTGCCTTTTCAGTTATTTTTACAGTTTTATAAATCATTGTAAGGACCATTATAAGTTATAAAAATGCAGATTTTGGCCAAAATGATCTAAAAATCGGCCCTTGGCTTTCACATTGGTTGAACAATATAACAGAATCTTTCTACAAATGTAAACATTGCGTTTTTATTACATCCTATTTCGCTCATAAGTTACAGACATATTGAACATATGTTGTATTGCGTTTATATTTCTACTCTACAGTCATTTATATAGCTTCATACACACTTCATACTCAATGCATTAGATTTAATATTAATCTGCAGGTTGCAGTAACCACTAAATGGTGCATGGGATTAATTTTCATAGCTGTTTTCTGGATTGGTGGAGAGTATCTACCTCCTACACTTAGTATGGGTATGATGGTTACCGATCATTTATTTATATTTACCAATATATATTCTAAATTTATATATTCTTTTTATTATATATTTAGCAATATACATGTTATATTAAGAAGCTTTAAAAACGTAGTTTCAATAGAGTGTCTAAAATCTAAATCAGTATTGTATTATAGTTGTGAATTATTACACGTAACGTAAGACTGTTGCTACATGGGGTAATAAATAACTAATTAATTATTATATATTGTATTAAAAGTTCATTCAAACTAAAAGTTTGTCGTTAATTGTTAAAACATGATCGGGATATTCGGATATTATTATGTGCTAACGATATCCATCTTACCCCACAGTACTATATATTACAAGACTGTACAATTGAAAAGGTAGTATTGGCATACAGTATCGATAAGTTAGAACTTAGAAGTCATGTAGTAGTAATGTTCATGTAACATCAATGCACAAATCATGCTAACACAAGGAATACTACTGTAGTATGTTTTAATGTTCTGACACTTCACAAATTCTCTACTTTTTTACATAATACAGTATTAAGAATTCTACTTATTCACTTAACATTAATATTAGATACAAAATTGCAGAATTTGTTGTTTTCATTTTCAAACATATTCATATCCAAACAATAATAAATCTAATGTTAAGATATATAATACAGGCTTCCTTTATTTACTAGTGGTATGACGGTATCCATTTTACCCCACAGTATCTGTGTTCTAACCAGGCAGATGTACTGAGAAATATATTCTGTTATAGTTCTGCTTAATTTTTATTATCTCTTCTTTCCTCATTCAAAACCATGCGTTATATTCATGCACAAGCACAATTGTAATTCAACATTACATTACTGTCTGTCTAGACTTCTGTGGTACTTTATACGTGCTATATCTTAACAAAGCATTTTATTTGTTGTAAGATAGTAATGATACTCCTGTTGATGTGGTCAGTAAAATATAGGTATAAATGACATTAATAGTTAATATCGAATACAATGACATATAATTTCCCTAATATACATATTACCCTAAAAAATGTACAGTTGTATGTTTGAAACAGGGTTTTAAAACGTGGTTCATACTTTTTATTAATCTTTTAACTTGATTCTGTTTTATTAAGAAACTGACGATGCCATTAAGGCGAAATATATATTTATTAATTATATAATTGGTTGACTTCACTTATTTTGGTTACGTTTTCGAAGCAATATTCATTGTTACTTTGTTTGTACAGAAAATATAAACCAACAATATAAGATTGGGATTTGAAAAAATTAAAATTCACACTTAAATTTAATAATGCTGCAATATCTTGGCGGACTTGGCCCATATTGGACATATTTGATGTTTTTTAATTTATTTACAGACCCACAATATATTTCAACTACCCCACTATGGAGAAGAATGTTCTACGTTTATTTTTCAATGTTTGTTGCAAGATCAAAATACTACGGTGTATGGCTCATATGTAAGTGTAGCTTGGTTATCCTATGGTATAGAGTGTATTCTATTAAAAAACCATCAGACGTGTTTTTATTTGTTTTTTATATACCAGTCTTAATCATTTAAATGCCAATTCAAAAACAAAATGTACTAACATCTGTTTAATATTCCCAATGGGTATTTCCATTTTCCTAACACTGACAACTGTTATTAATAATTGGTTTAAAAGTGTCAATGTTCTTTTTAAATAGTTTGAGTTCTTTTAAATAAAAGCTATTTTAAATGGGTAATAATTACTTTATATATGTACTTGCATTTTCCGCAAATTAACTAATTCTTTAGACATTTTTAGAATGTTTTATTTCTTTGAAGTAAGCATTTTAAAAATACTTTGACACTCCCCAATTTTAGTACTTTTTTATGTTTTATAAAAAAGTACTTTTAACATGATTTTTTTAAATTGTCCACAACCTTTTTATATGTTTGTTTGTTGTAAAACTTTTTTTTTGCTAGGTGATGCCATCAACAATGAAGCAGGTATTGGGTTCAATGGATACACAGCTAACGGGAAACCAAAATGGGATCTTATTTCCAACATCAACATTCCTAATATAGAGGTATGTGTAGAATATGTTATGTATATGGTGTTATAAGAGTGAAAAAGATTTTCTATCAATATTTTATACTTTGGCAAAATTTTATAATAAATAAACTTGGCTGATGAAAAAACGTTGGTCTTTTGACATCATAAAACGATCAATTGCCAGAAGATTCTTTTTACTTAATGTATTATATAGTGAGCATATTAAATACAACTTCTGTTCAAATAGTTTGTTCCAAAATTAGAACTAGTCGATATCCCTTGAGACCTGGGATTTAGCTTATTGTGCTTCATTGCCCCAACACCCAGAGTGTTACCATTTAAGATTCCTACAGGATTTTAGTAATACACAATAACATCGCTGTAGCACAATGGGTAGCTTGCCTGACTCTAGCCCAGAGGTTAATAGTTCAAGGCATGACACTCGAAACAGAACACCCACATTATAATGACCGTCATTGCTCCACCACGCGAGGATAAATAAGTTTCATTCATTTGTTTAATCCCATCTTATGTTAATGTCAAAGTATTACCAAGCGTGTGTTAAACCCGATACTTTAGTTTAATGTCTTCATACAGCCATGTATACCACAGTAAGTGACATTTAGCTCATAACCACACCACTTCAAGATTAATATTTTCTAATTGAATTTACTTCACGTTTGCAGTTTGCTACTGGTTTGAAAACATACATTGATAATTGGAACATTATGACAGTACAATGGATTCGATTGTAAGTATTATTATTAAGCAATATATTAGTTTATGTTTTATGAATGGATGTTTCAAGTTTTACTTTGTTATCATTTAAGGTTACCTATGTTTAACAACTATGAGTGTATCTGTATTTTAGCAATTTCACCACAAAGTTTATTTAAAGATCTAATCTTTGAGGATAAGCTTCCGCAGGGCAGCATGTCACTGGTCCTAGGATTTAGGCCAGGATTCGCCCATTACCCCTAAAATATTTTTTTAAGTTTGAGAAATATGACCCCCTTTCTCTTATTTCCTAATTATCCAACACTTTCTACTTACAGAATATCATACGACCGTTTGCAACCAAAGTACCGAACCCTCGGAAGTTTTATATTGTCAGCATTCTGGCACGGATTCTTACCTGGTTACTACATGATGTTCCTCACTGCTCATATATTTCTACTTGTGCAACGTAAAGTATGTCATAATATGAGCATTATTATTTAACAATAGTTGTAATAACAAAGATTATTGTCCTTTTAATGGTCGTTGGTTTTGGTTGAAGTTTAAAATTTTACAAAGATTTAAAAATTTTATTTAAATCATGGCCAGCTATTGAAACTATAAGTTAAAAAAAAGTTTTAACAAGTGGCTTAAAAGAAAACGATGAACACAAAGTGATTTGTTCATGGTTTTAATTTGTAGTTGTAGCTCTTGCATCCATCATCATATCTACACGTTGTATATTAAAAAAAACTTTTTCACTATTAAAGAACAAATGATTATAAAATGATTCTTTCAACAAATGAGTCTTTTGTACCAACGTTTTAACTACCTATTAAAGCTGACTTAACTTTTACCGTGATTAACAAAAATAAAATCCCACCAGGTTCGAAGAGCAATTCGGCCAAAGTTTCAAAATTCGTCAAAATCACGTTTCTTCTATGAAGTTGTAACTTTCCTTGCCACACAGATGGCAATCGGTTACAGTGTCGTGCCATTCGTGTTACTTGAATGGAATGGATCATTTCAATTTTACAAGTACGTTTAAACTAACACACAAAATTTTTTTTAAAGTAGGGGTTTTGGGGGTTGACAACTGTGGCTCACCATATAAGCTGTAACCCAAATAGACTTTTATTTATAAGTTATTGTCTATTCTGTTTTATTTGGTTTGAGGTAATACACACCAAAGGAACTAGGCTTTTGGTCAGAGTTGGCCCATTACCCCACATAACCAGACATTGTACCTACAATACTCATTACTAATTTTATGTTAACCAAAAGCCAAAGTACTACTTATGAATAATAAGATGTTTTTGTGCCATGCATCTAGTAGAGTTTAACATAGTTTGGGCAACCCATTAATGACCGCTGGGTTGGAGCAATTGCCATTAAGTGTCTTTTCCAAGGACGCATACGCCCACGTTGATAGCGGCAACGAGCTTTGAGCCCATTGCCTCTGGGTCAAAGGCAAATAAAAAACGATGTTAATAAAAATTATTAATTTTCCCTTTCAAATAAAATATTATATATGAAAATACTTTATAAAGTGCAATACAAACCCAACAATAACCATCTTTAGTGTTATTTGATGCATAATATCAGTGGTGTTATTACTAATCGAACTCAATTGTCACAATTCCCAGAAATATTGCAATGTTTATTTAGTTTCTCTGAAGTTTGTTTTATCTCTTTGTTTAAATTGTGATACAATAACATCCTATAACATTATAAAACATCAGTGTAATAAATTTGAATAATAAAACTATGTGTTTACCAGTTCTCAACAAGCAAAGAAACTTTAGCATTTTCTTTATTACTACCAGGTTTTCATATAAAAACAAGTTTAAAAGTTTAATGTTGATTATTTATGCACAAACTGTAGGGTTAAAAAAGAAGGGACACCTTTTCATTTTATTTCTCGTCTCATTTGGTGGTAAACAAAGAAACTTCAAAGAATTATAAAACCGTATCCTCACGAGTTCCATAGCCATTGTTAATTGTAAAAAACGATGTCCTGTCTTCCCCTAACCTTCTATATATTAAAAAATGTCAAATTGATTTTCTTATTTTACAGGAGCATGTGGTTCTGTGGTCATGTGATTGGATTTGCGATGCTGCTATTGGTCCCTGCATCTCGTAGCCAATCAGCTAAATCTAAAACCGACCAATCAGAACAGAGCAACGGCAAGAAACAGGTTTTGATTGGTTCGAATGGATCCAATCACCACCATCAAGATTAGACTACGAAATATTTTAAACCGAAGCGTGCGTACATTAAGTGTAGATCATAGATTTATGTACACAAGTATTAGGAGAAGCCGGCTTCTTTTACTTTAATCTTGAACTTTTACTATTTTTCCACTATTTCTGTTTTTATCAATTTAAATCACAATACTTTCTGTCAAGAAATTAACAACAAGTTCTTTTTATCACAAGGTACACGACTGTTGCACTTATATACATTGAACTTTAAGGAAATTATTAGTTTTTTAAGGAAATTAATCAACGTTTTTTAATCATTAAAAGCTTATCTCTTTCACAACTACATGGTTCTGTATGGTGGGTTAAATATATAACGACACATCACCCCAACACCCATTGTGCCATGATTGACCACTGATTAGCAAATTTAGTTTTTGGGACAAATCCTACTTGTGACAAGTTATATAGTACGGGGGTAAGATGGGACACCTTTAGCACATAATATCCAATTATCCTAATTGTGTTTTAAACAATTAACAGTGGTATATGGAAGTCATGAGTACACAGTTTTATAATTTTTTGAATTTTCTTTGTTTACTGCCAAATCGAACAAGAAAATAGAATGAAAATGTGTCCCAACTCCTCCCAGCCTACTATATATTAAAAAAATTACATTATCAAATATTTCAATTGCTCGTACGTTAATTGGCTTACTTTGGCAACACGTAAACTTTCTCGAAAAAAAAACTCTGGCTGAATAAAAACGTGCCCTCTTTTCTAGTTATTGTTTAAACCCTATTATAAGATTTCCCAAAGTTTCTCTTCTTGTGCCTTGGTTTAACGTGCAGTGTATTTCTTTTATATGTTTTACTTTATTCAGGTTTTAATTCTTTTTTCTTGGTTACTTTCCATAAATTCAATTCAAAGTTATCACATTTAACTTTATGTTTCTGACGTATTCGTGACGTAACTCATACGTGTGTGACGTCATAATTCTGAACCATGTAAAAACCCAATCACATTACATCAAATTGTTTTGATTCGTCACGTCTTTATCATGTGACGTCACGTTATCATGACGTCATCCCAACATGCAGCTTAAGCAATCACAATTGTGTGAAACTGTGTTTCATTCGTAAGTCTTTATATGCAAAGCTTCCTATTGTATTTCATATGCAACAATATAACGTTCATTTATAAGCTATGACGGCTCCTATCGCCCGATGCTTCGTTCACTATCTATAGTGTCTTGCTGCGTTACTCGTATTCTTCCAGTGTGCCTTTTGTATTAACATTGTATTGTAGTTTATCCCGATTAATCCCGTTGTTTGTTGCAATCGTTAATAACACCGGTGTCATGTAGAATTTGTTCCGGGTGTTGATGTTTAAAATGTAAACCAAATATTCCGACACCCCGGAACGATTTTTATGCAATCTTCTTTTACATAAAGGTCAGCGCTATATAATATTTTGTGTGTATGATAAACGACTTAAACACGCAATTATAAATTTTACCCGGACCTTTTTTAACGCTGGTTTGTATTTTATTGGTATTCTATAAAATGAGTCTATTATTCTGCGGAAGCATCGTACCCCTGATCAGCCGGAACAAATATTATTCCCGGACCAAATTTTACACGACACCGGTCAAAATTTAATCGTTTAATTTAGTAAAGAAATATTGTATAGTACCAACTTTCTTTAAGTGCTTCTTATTGTTTGTACATTGTGTTGTACCTGTAGCCGTGCCCGCTTTAAACCCAATACACGTTGTGAGATTAGAGCTATGCATCTGCGTAATGCAGGTGGTCATTGTAAAACGCTGCACGAAAGAATTGTAAAAATGGATAATCCTCAAATATCCGACGTACGTCTCGTTAAAATAGAATTTAAACGAAATATTTCGCTTATGAACAAACAGGCGTCTTATTTCAACAACTAATTAAGTGGCGTCGATCGATATGGAAATAAAAGGCGTGCACAAATAAAGAAGGACAGATTTGAACCCAAAACGAAAAGACCAAACCTATATTGTACGAATACCTTACACAGCATTGCCAGGTTCGTTCAATTCTATCAGCAAGACGTTATTTAGAAGTTAAACGGAAAATAGATTGAGATATTTCTAGTTTGGAGTTTGTGGGAAAATGAACATGGGACCAAACCAACTTGACACTTCACCTAACTTTGGAATTCCAGCTATGACGTCCCGTGATGCTTACGTCACGTCTACGTCACAGGGAGCGCCGGCGAAGACTTTAAGAGTTGCTCGAAGAAACGAACGGGAGAGACGGCGAATCAAACACGTCAACTCTGCGTTCGACGAATTGAGGAAAAGAGTTCCGAGTGGAAATAGATGTCGCAAAATAAGCAAGGTAAACAGTTTTGTTCTACCTTTGTATTCCTTTTGATGTTTTTTTTGCTCTAGAGTAACGGCAGCATACAGGGAGGAGGGAAATAGAACACACCTTTATTTTATGTTCTTGTTCCATTTGTAGTAAATAAAAAACATTTAAAGAATTATAAAACCGTATCCTCACGACTCCTATAGACCGTTTTTAATCGTTTAAAACACGATCAGAATATTTGGATATTATGTGCTGAAGGAGGCCCATCTTACCCCACAGTCAACTGTCCTGTTTCCTAGCTGGTTATTTATCGTAGAAGTAAGGGTGATGAGCAGAATTAAACCCTCGTAAAAACGATCCGAAAATAAATATTGATTTTTGCCTGTAATAATTTCTAAGAGCTATTTCCCCTATCCAGGTAGAGACACTGCGATCAGCGATTGAATACATACGTGCTCTTGAAGCTGTTTTAGGTCACCGGGGCATGCCTGAGAACCCAAATCCAAAACCCCAACTTGAGGTGCATACGTACGAACCATCAACCCCGTGTGTCACGTGGTACCAGGAACCCGGAAGTTACGTCACAGCCCCCCAGCCGACGTTTCAAAGTCTCGAACATTATCCAAGTTACGCTTCAATGATTGGGCCCCCACCTCCGGAAATGCAAATTGCGTGTCCAACTAATATAGAGGACGGTACCATGCTGGAAAGACCAGTGTTAAATATTATAAATTAGAAATATTTCATCTTAACGTGACATAAATTATCTCTTCAAATACAGTAACGAAGACCAAAATTAACTAAAACAACGAAGAGAAGGGAATTAGCAGGAAACGACAGTATTTAAAATATGCCAGGGGTAAAAACTATGAGTAAAACGTCAAATCAAAGCGTGGCTTCTAAACCCACAATACAATGCTATAAATCATAATATTCGCGTCTTTGAGTATTAGGCTATATACATGTTAAGCGTATCGACCTCTTATATAGACCTTAAAATCAATACCAGAAAAATAAACGCAAGGCTTTTACATCCATTTACCCTCGTATTCTTATTTTGTTCCAGTATTGTTCACTTTTATTTAATTACGACATTTTTAACAACTTTAAAAATTGTGCTTTTGTAATTTTTACTTTTTTATAGGTTGTATGAGTATATGCATTGTATTTCTTGGACGTTTTATCTAGTATATTCTGATACTTTTGCTACTGTGCATAATATGATGTACAAAATATGATTCTTTATTGTAACAACTTTTATATATATATATTACTCTTATAGGGTAGGATGGATTCCGTTAGCTCATAATATCACACCTATCCTAGTTGTGTTTGGAACATTTAAGAACGCCCTTTCAGACTTCGTGGAGATCCGGTTTTATAAATCTGTAAATATTCTTCGTTTTCTACCAACGGGACGATAAAAAGTGAAAGCTTTAACCATCTTACCCCAATAACACCTACGATGCCAAATGAGCCGATTTGTATGTAGCAGGGTTGGGGAAGATGGGACACTTTTTCTTGTCCCATTTGGTGGTAAACAAAGAACATTAAAAGAATTCTAGAACCGTATCCTCACGATTCTCATAGACCGTTGTCAATTGTTTAAAACACGACCCGAATATTTGGACATTATGTGCTAAAGGTGACCTGGCTCTCCTCTACCTACTAAATTATTATTTCGTCGTGCGAAGTAACACTAACAAAATGTAAAATTGCCGCGTAATTAAACCTCGGGCGCCACAAATTCGTTTCGCACTCATTATTACAAACACAAAGGCTTTTTGAAAATCGTGTAATCCATTCTTTGTTTGCGTTATTTGCAGGTCAGCTTCCAATGTGTCTTGCAGTTGTTTGATAAAGATTAATTCATTGCTTTAGTTTAGATGAGTGTTTAATCCAATGTTTTATCCCTATAGGTTTAAATGAAGATACAAATAAGAATTAATGGCTATTATAGACGTAATACTATACATAGAGACTGTAAAGGAATTAATGATAGATAATACGGGAATAAATATCAATTAGTCAGAAACATATTTGTATAATTGCAGGTGTCTCGTAGCTTGGGAGCGAATTTAAACACTTGTGTGTTTCTGTATATGTGTGGATTAAATGAATTATGTTACACATGACCTATATAAAGTATACTGAGTGTGTATTCAGTATGCTAAATGGTTATCCCATGAATTAAAGTAGACGACAGCTGTAGGGCGGGGAAAGATGGGAGACTTTTTTATTATAGTAGGGTGGGGAAGATGGGACACCTTAAGCAAAAGAACATTAAAAGAATTATAGAACCGTATCCTCACAACTCCCATAGGCAGTTGTTAATTGTCTTAAACACGATCAGGATGTTTGGATATTATGTGCTAAAGATGTCCCGTCTAAAACAATAGTAGTCCCTATGTGTACGTGACCGTCTTAACGCCCAAATTATGCATCAGCTTCGTTGGTTCCCGGGTCAAAATATAAATATTCCAAAAACCACAATGACCAAATATTAGCATAACAGTGAATGGAGCTAATATTCCTTCGCGTTAAAGGATCAATAAATATCTAATATTTCATCAGTTTATCGCAATCCAGTGTTTACTCAATAAATCTCATGTTTAATTATCATAATATTTATTATTAGAATAAATAAAACAATCCTAATGACATTAAATTTAGTAGTAGGCTTGGGAAAGTTAAAACAAAATACAATTTTGGTCGCAATAACTTGTTATGGAAACTCTGTCTTACTTTTTGTTGATGTTATGATGGACCATGTTTTTATTCTCTTGCATCGTCCCATTTATAGTTAGTATTTACAGAATTATATAACCGTATCCTCAAGACTCTAAAAGATCGTTGTTAAATAGTAAAAACATGATTAAGAAACACGGGAAATCATGTGCTAATGGTAACCATCTTACCCCATGGCAATAATATACATAAATATATATTTATTAGTATATCTTAATACTTTTCTGTAGGTAGTGTATTAATTAAAGCAAAGTCGAAATTTGAGGTCAAATAAAAAGGGCCAATATTAAATGGTTTTGTGTGGCGTCACCAATAATTAATATTTTATGAAACAACATCAGTATTTGTTTTATAACATTGTAAAATATGATAATTCGGAGCCAAACAGGGAAATTATTTTTCTGAGCCCCAGGAAGGAATTTGAGCGTAGCAACAAAATACAAACATTTGCATTGACATTGGCATGTATATGGATTTCAAAACATGCACAAATAAAAGCTTGGTATATTATAAATGTAGCACTCTGGTTTACAGTTAAATAAAAAAAGTTTCTTTAAAAAACTTATATAATTACGAAGCACAATTCAGCAATGGTAGGCCTATGTTAAATGCATCATATATTGCGCAATTTAAACAACAAAACTGTTGTAAAAAATATCCATAATTTATAATCACAGTTAAGCTAAATCTCTCTAAATTTTGAAGATTTATTTGAAATTGCAGTTTTAAATTAAACATTGCTTCATGTAGAATAAAAAGCAAAATAAAATTGAGAAAAAATTGTAAAAAAACATTCTATGTATATTAAGTTAGTTTGCATAATTTCTTTACCACATATGGACATACATTTAGCTTTTTTTTCTTAGATAACATGTAATTTTCAATAGATAACATGTAATAACATAAGCACAACAAAATACAATACATAACTCTATATTTGTAACTATTGGTACAACTTTTTCACAAACAAATATCGTTAATTTTTTGGGTTAATTATTTGCCCTAAAAAGTACAACATTTTACTTTAGAGTTAACAGTTTTTTTAATTTTAACAATTTTTTCTCCAAAGTTTAAAAGTTTTGGCCTGCACCCTCAAATTAAACATAATAATAATAATAATGAACTGATTGGTATTTTTTACTCCAGTGGCGTGTCTTCAATTTGAAAACTTTCGTCGGATCCATTCTCACCATTTATTTCAAGTTTATGAATTGAACCTTCTCCGAGAATCGCGCAAAGTTCGTTTAATCTTCGCTGCATCTTCGGGACCCCTGCTAGGTGAGCTTCCAGGTTCTACAGCAACCCAAAAATAAACAATTTCTGGCACCAAGCACCATGGTTTAGTTGTTACCGTGCCTATTCCTAACCCATAAGTTACATGTGCCTCTAGGTTTAATTTAAATAAAAATAAAACTACATTAATATTTTATATAAATAACATGTTCAGAATGCCATAGTGATTTGCGTGTCTGCCTTTATCCCAAAGGTTACAGTTGCTTCTGGGTTTTACATTAAGCATTTTCTATTATTCTTACATGAATGTAACTTAAATATCCTCACATGGCAGGCAATAACAGTTTTTATAACACAGGGGTTCTGTTTTATACACAACACATCCTGTGCGCTACTCCGCTTACGAGTTACCGCATATTTACTTTTGTGGGTGTTTAATTTACAGATATATATTTATAAGTATGTGACAGTTCATATAAAACTAACCTGTTTTTCTTCATTCAACGTATATCTTGTATCTGAATCCAACTCACTGAAGGTCCAACCACCCTCACCATCAAACTGGAGGATGTGGGTGTGATACTTCCTGTGGTGACATTGGAAATAATCAAATTATTAAGTTTTGAAATTGATTGCAACCAAAAAATACCCGGCATTGATTGCAACCAAAAACTACTGCAAAAATGCCCATTCTCGTTCTGTGCTATAACCATTATAAGTAATGTTACGAGAAATATCATAAATATAATAGGATAGGGGAAGATGGGACAGCTATTCTTTCTATTTTCTCATTCCATTTTGTAGTAAACAAAGAACATTCAAAGAATTGTAAACGTATTCTCACGACTCCTATAGACCTTTGTTGATTGTTTAAAACCAAGTAGAATATTTGAATATTATGTGCTATAGATATCCCATCTTACCCCACAGTACTATACGTTATAAATATCAGCAACATATCATGTCTCCATTTTTCACAGGTTATGCTAACTGACTTCTCTTGAAAAGTAATGCTCACCCACAAACCCTTGTTTAAATGCAAGGTGAGGCGGGGTTACTTAGATGCACAGGTATTTGTTCCCAATATTTACTGATTAATAATTAATGCAGTGCAGAAACAAAAAGAAAAAAATTACTCATTAATGCATTGCAGAAAAAAAAGAAAAAAATACTGATTAATGCAGTGCAGAAAAAAGTTGGCCTGCCCACCCTGCCACCCCAGGTTTGGTGCCTATACACCCACTACCCCCTAACCCCAACACCACCCACCATAAAGAAGGACGATGAGATATAGACATCAATATAATCCCGGCATCTTTCGCTGCTTGGAAGATCTTTCCTTCAACATCAATACTGACAGCAGAAGTACATTCATCCAACAACGCATACACAGGTCTGTAATGTTTTGGTGGATTAGTAAACTCTTGCAGTTGCACTGGATTTTTGTCTGTTACGTTTTCATAGCACCAGAACCTTACTGGCCTTTGATTTTTATTTGTTACGTTTTCGTAGCCCCAGCTCCTTACTGTATTTTTACACAAGAATTGTCCAACTCTTTGAGTACTAGACCAGGGCCAGGTTTCCTAATTTATTACAATAAACTTAACAAGTTTTAAAAACCTTAAATTTGTAACTTTTGGCTATTTTAAATTTGAACAATTCTTGAGCACTAGGTTAAAGCCATTAGAATGCTTACACTAATAAGAACACATAAGTTGCCAATACATTCAATTACAACCCTTGACCAAGGTCACCTAACTATATTACTATGATTAAACAATTTTGCCTCACACACACCAACAATAGTAGCACCACCTATGATAAAACAGTCTTCCCAAACATTCTAACAATACTGAGACCACCAAGCTTTAAACCCAGTACCCTCTAGTCTCTACCCACCTATGATAAAACAATCTAGCCATCCCCATCCTCTGCTTCTCTCCTCCAGATAAAACATCTTTCCAATCCGCCTCCGTGTTCCATCCTCCCTCTCTCCTCACAACGTGGTAAAGATGAACGGTTTCCAGGATCTTCCGAAGATCATCATCAGTCATCCCCTTAGCCACCATGTCCTCATGTGTGTCCGGGTAAATAACTTGACCACGCAACGTTCCGATCGCCATGTATGGTCTGTATGAAGTTGCTGTAATTATTTATTTGATAACTATGTGACATCTGCTACCATGCATTATTTAAATAATGTTTTAACAGCTCATCTGGTGGAATACGTAGTGTATTTTTTGATGTTTCGTCCGCCATTCGGCAAAACTTCAAGTTTAAATATCTTATAGACTCTAATACATAAAATATTACTTGTTAAAACTGTTTTAAAAAACTGCACATTGAACTCAATACAGTTAATGTTGAATTAAGAAATGTTGCTTTATCCCCGCGTGGCTGAAAAACGACAGTCTCTATAACACAGTTGTTCTGTTTCATACATCTTGTGCCAGCTTACGAGTTACCACAAATGTTACTTTGTAGGTAATTACTTTTCTGATTTTTTTTCTTTGTGTATGGCCAATAATTTGAACAACCAATTAGTGACCACTGGGTTGGAGCAATTGCAGTTTGTTTGTTTTACCTTTGTGGAATGTAGAACATACTGGAGGGTGGTGGTTTCTTAAGACAACCGGAATAAACCGGCCATAACCCGCTCAAGATTCGAAACAATGAACTTTTTCCACAACCATTAGGACCAGTAATCAACAGATGCATGCCCCCGGATAACTGGAGAAGAATATATTGCTATGTGTGGTGTTTCTACACTTTATAAAAGATTTAAGCTTACCGGAACATTAATCTTTTAAAAATAAAAAATTCAACACCGTTTAGCTTTAGTTGTTCTCCTATTGTTCGTACAGACAGAACTCTATTACATTGATTAATGAATGAATAAATAAAACTTAGCATTTCTCGCATGGTTTGGCAAGGACAGTCGTTATAACACAAGTCCATATGTTGGTATAATGCAAGCACGTATAATAATTTATGTGTGGTAACTTGCTTATGAGTTACAACATATGGTTGGAGCAATTAACGTTATGTTTATGTGTTTTGCCAAAGGACACATACACTCATAATCAATAACCCCGATGACTAGAGGTAGTTGTGCTAACCCTTCCATGGCAAATATGGCAACATACACATAATACATAATCTTACATTAAGATCTAGGCTCCTAACAACAACATCACCATTAGGGGTAATTATCGGAACGTTTGCGAGTATGATGTCACGGTCTGTTTCTTCCACGTCACCTGAACAAAGAAATATTATTACATGTAAGATGTAATAAAAAAACTTTGCAAGTTTTTTAAAATATTTATCATTTATATAACAAAACTTCAATAACCGTTTCTGTGCCCAAACTACTTTTAATTACTTTTCACAGGTTAATGCAATGCGGAAATTTTAGGGTAATCCTGCCTACCCTGCCACCTTAAGTTAGTCCCTATGCACCCATACACAACTCACCATTAATTTCCAATACAACAGGTCCACAGTTACCATTTGGTTCACTTGATCTTTCATAATTGCCTTGACTAACTTGGTCAAACACCTCAAACATATTCCAAACCCTTTCAGTGTATCCGGCAAGTTCAGTGATCTGTATATACCACTAATTTTTTAACAGAAATACACTACGTTTTTCATACTAGATGACCAAAGATTGTGTACATTATGCCTGGTAGCAGAAGTAACAGAATATGACAATGTTTTATTATAAAAAGCTGGGGTAGCTCTAGTTTTATGCTTTCTGTTGTATAAATATAAGGGTGGAAAAACATGAAGTCAAACATGACATGTACTCAATGTTATGTAAAGCCATGTGGGGTGAATACAGTTAGCACCTAAATCCCACACTTCCTAATCATGTTTTCAACAATTAACATCGGTCTTTTAGAGTCGTGAGGCCCTGAAGCCTGCATACCTCACATCAATGTTAGCACACAATGAATCATTAACTAGTAAATAATTGATGACAGAGTGATTGTTTCATTATAAAGTTAAAACATCATGAATTACCAAACTTCAATATCGCTGTGTTGTACAAAATGACACCCCTTATAGCAGGCTAAAAGTTGTTTTAAATATAAAACTTGTGCGCTTAACATTATGTCACCCCTGTTCCAAAAATTGGGGTGATGTGCCACTCCAGGCATCCCTAATTTACGACTATTGCATAAAAATCCCCTTTATTTCCAGATATGACATCACAATACCTCTTTATACGAACTAATGACTCTCTCAAGAGCATCAGCGGATGTTGTAAGGAGATTACGGGAGCTTGTGAAGGCTTCAGTGCGGATGCTGATCATCTCGTGCTCCGGTTTGTTCTCCCATTCACGCATCACTTCTTCTGATGCTGGGAGGAAGAGGGAAGAGGTTAGAATATCTTAAGTGGGTATATTGAATAAATGAATGTATGTATCCTAGCGTGGCAAGGAAACGACAGTAATTATAACACGGGTGTTCTGTTTCATATACATAGGATTTAGGCTAAAGTTAGCCCATTATCCCAACGCTGACCATCTTTTGTGTAAGGTTCCTTGCTGCATTATTCACAGTAGGATCACAACCCTGTAGGGTAGGGCAGTGGTTGTCAACCTTTTTAGCTTATAGACCGGTAAGTTTTAAACAAACTTTACATACCGGTGGAACAGAAAAAATTTAAAAGCAAAGAATGAAAACTTCAATTAAATGAGGGAAATTTGCTGCTAACTTTTCTATATTATATAAATGGGCGTGGGGGTTGAGAACTACTGGCTTAGGCTATAGCCACTATTATTCTTTGATATCAAAGTCCACATTTCAAGGTTAACACAAGGCAAACAAAACTGAGGGTTGGTGGTTAAGGATTACAGAATATTTGAATTGATGGGAAATCATAGGAAGATAGTTGTTTGACCAAAAGTAAGGTTTAGTTAAAGCTTAAATGGTTTGTTTACTACTAGTCAGTTTTATTGTATGAAAATAATCTCCAATATCCGTTAATTTTATGGAATTCTGGTGTAAATCTCTGGTCCCATAGCAGGACCTTTAACCCACATATAATAAAATTTCAGCGAATTTTTAACAAAAAAATACAAGTTCTTATACATTTAATAAACTACCACCACAAGTACAAGCAAATCATACAAAAAGCAACTTACAGTTTTCTGCGTAACCTTTTGCTGTAAGAATAGGAATAGCAATCATGACCATGCCTGCACTACTCCACATGTATTTCATGAAGAACTGCTCAATCATAACATACCATAGGCGTTGTAGGTAGATTAAGTTGGTTTGTTTAACCAAAGATCGATAGCATTTATGCAGCAAGCTTAATTCGGCCTGAAATATTAATATAAAAATTAGAAACTAAATTTTTAGAAACTCAATTTTTATGGCTAAGGAAATCAATTTTTTTAAAAGTTAATTTATATATTTATTTTTGTGTGGTGGGACGACTAAACAGCTATATGTATTTGACTGAATTACTCTTAGTATAAGTTCTGTTTTAAACGGTGTTTGAACTACTGTAGACTGCCAGTTTTCATATATAACCTGTCGTTCTGTACTTGTATTAACATATTATCAGTTATCATACTCTTATTTAATAACATCAATATATATTTTTTTTCTTGCATGATGGGGTATTGACAGTAATTATAGCACTGGTGTTTTGTTCCACACATATTGAATATGGTAGCATCATCATCGAACCTGTAACCTCTTGCCTAAAGATAAGTGCGCTAACTACTGAACCACTGGAATTATTACACTTAAATGAATGAAAATTGTCAACCAATGCTATTTTACCTTCTCCCCTCCATAGAATGCAATTTCCTCAGCATTCTGAATTATCCTTGAATGAATGTAACGAAGATATCCTTTCCTTGCTGCTCGCTCAGCGATAAGTTGGCCAAACTTTGGGGAGACGGCTCGTAGAACGTTGACTGTGATGAATGTAGTTGTGAAAGAGATTAAACCAGGTAATCTGTGGAAGATTAAAATAAGAGATATATATCATTTGCTATTTTATTACAGAGGCAAAATGTTTTACTAACTAGACAGACACACATTGCAAGCAGTATATCTATAGCTAAATTACAGTTTATCATGAATAAAATTATTAGGTTTCATAGACGCATGCCAGCTTGAGAATGTGTTACTTTGTAGGTGATGATTTTTGGATTTTTTTCGTTTTTGTAAGTTTGGCTGATAATTTGAATAACCCATTAACACTTACAGTCCTACAGTATGGATAAAATAAATAATTGATTACTTCACTTACTTGTGGTTTGCCCCTCTTTCCCTTGAGCGGTTAACCAGTGTATTTGTGATGAGCACAATATCAAGTATAGGTTTAGTGAGATGTGAATATAAATGAGCCACAGTTGAGGTAAAGTCATGTATATCTTCCGTTAAACTTTGGTCAGCATTCACAATTCTCCCGTCCATGTTACCCATTCTAAACACATAAATATCTTATAAACAACTTTGATATAATAATGACGGCTTCATCCACTTATCTTATAAAAATAAATGTAAAAAATTTGTGAATTGAACTAGTGATAATACTGATCTAGTGATAATAGATTTGTCTTTATACAATTAGTTGGACTTGATTTTTGTCTCTTACATTTTCGTAGCACCAGATCTTTTGTTATATTTTTTCAAGTTTAGCATATGTTTGGGAATTTTATATATTGATATATTACATAATATTTTTGGTTTTGCTATTTTTAAACCACTATTTGGCATTAATTAATTTTTACAATAAAAATTTTAGATTTTGTTTTAAATACTATGAAATAAATCTTTTGTTATCATATTCTTAGCCTAAAATGTTGGCAAATCATAAACAGGAGTGAATCTACCTGTAGTAAGTTTGGTTTTTGAAATACAGATGATAAGCCTTCTCTACTAGTTTGGTTCTGAAGGCCAAAGCTTGTTTGCTTTCACAGAATCTGATTGCACTGTTTGTGAAAGTAGCAGGAATGGCAAGTCCAAGCCATTTAAGCAAATCAAGTATAAACTGTCGCAAATCCGTCTTCACTGTTTAATAAACAAAAATCTTAACATTGAAAATCTTAACTAATAGAAAATAAATGGTAAATACTGTTTAAAAAAAATTAAATGTCTTTTTAAAAAAAAAAACTGTTTGAAAATAAAAAAAGTGGAATGTTATAAGCTACATGCACCTAACCAATGGGTAAGATGTTATAACTTGGTGGGAAAACAGACTGACAAAAAACAAAAAGGCTTCATTAAAAAATGGTATCCCAGTAACCCTATACTCATATAAAAGGATACAACTAACATCAAAACTATAATGGTATATCCTTTCCTATATGAGTAATGGGTCGACTCCTGTCTTAATTATACGTCCATTACAGGTCTTACTGTTGGACATCACCCATATAGAATAGATTGTGACATCATAATTCACTAATGTTTCATGTCATCATAAATTTATGACACCATGTAGAGGGCTATTATGACATCACAACTCACCAATAGAGCGCACCATTCTTCCGTCTAAATCTGCGACAATGATCGAAAGGAAAGTCCTCGATACGAGAGCAGATGAATGAAGGAAGAGCCAAACAAACTCTTTGCTCCAAACACTTGGAATCAGAATCTTCATCAATTGCCATAATCGTTTGAAAAAAACTCGATTCACTGCAACTGTATCTTTCTGTGAAATGAAATGTTGAATGAAGGAAACTTATTATCCTCACATGATTGGGCAACGGCAGTAGTTTTAAAACACTGATGTTCTGTTTCATACACCCCGCACACTTCTTTGGGACACCTTGTACTCTTTACGAGTTATTACACATACTCAATTTTGTAGGTGATTGTTTTTAAGGGTATGTCTGACAATTTATGCAAACCCTATGAAACCACTTGAGCAATGTTGGGTTTAAAACACAGTATGGATTGGAAATAAATTGTTGTTGCATAGCAAAATATTTTCCTATTCTTGGTTCCCTTTAAAATTTTAAAACAATCGTAAACCCTGAATTTAGGAAGTTTTATGAACCTTTGATTTGTTAGGGGTTGATGTGGCAACTTCATTCTTTAATGCATTCTTTTGTTTTTGGCGGTACCTAAAACATGATGAACAAAGTAGTTTCAAAACAAATTTCAAATCATGTTTGGTAGATTTTTTAAGAAAAAGTAGGCTTATAAATAAAAATCTAATGTAATAATTTAATGTTACACTAATATTTTAAACATCTAAACATATATCCATAACATATTTTAATGTATATGATACAACATTAGGATTTAAATAGAAAAGTAAATAAACTCACCAATAAATAAACCGTGCTCCTGCCAGAACAGTTGAAACAGCTGCTGCTTTTTTGATAAACGGTTTATGCTTTGATGCTATGTCAATTAATTCGGCCGATTTTTGTATAAGCAGCATACGAGACATCTTATAAAGACCTCCACAACTTTCACCGTGTATCACAGCTTCACAAATCTACAGTCAGTACTTCATGACCTAATCTAATATCTAGTTTGCTTCTTAAAATGCAATTTTTTAGATAATTCGTTACCAGTTAAAGTGACTGTTACAAAATGCGACAAAACCCATATTACAATATGAATAAATGAAGGAATGAATGTAACATGCATCATTCTCGCGTGGCCGGAAAGCGACAGTCGTTATAGCACCGGTGTTCTGTTTCATGCACCGTGTGCAAGCTTACGAGTTACCATGTATGTAACAAAACACACTAACTAAATAAATACCTGTACCCGGTCGAGGTATTGTTTACATATTGCGTCAATTACACGAAAATTAAGGAAATATACTTACGTTGGAAATCAACTTAGTTTGCAATTTATTGTTTACAAAGGGCGGGGAATCCCCAGTAGCAATACTCTACTTAACCAATTTTACAGAAATAGAAAGAGATTAAAATGATTTTAAAATGCTTTAATCTCATTGCGTAAACCATAAGCTTTTAGTCACTTACGCATATTATTTAAGGGTGTTATAAAAGTGTTAGGATACCAGTACGTAAAAATAATAGAATGTAATGGGACTTAATAAAATCTTATCGTTTTAATTCGTTTTTACACTGATTCAACACGCACTTTTTACCCAAGTTTGCGTTTACCCAATATTAATTTATTACTTTAAATGCAAAGCATTAGTATATATGCTCTTTTAAAAGTATGGTATTTTTATGCAAAGTAATAAACATCTCAAAATAAGGGAAAGTACCAGATTCCTTGAAAGTGACGTCATTTTGAGGGTAGAGGAACTTGCTGGAGAAAATGTTTGGGAACATAGAACATGTGTTGGGTTACGGTGCTAGTGAAGAATCCTCTTCCTACGTTACATGTAGATTCCTAACTACTAAACCATGTAACCTGAAATCCCCTATTACCCCTAACTACCAACCTCTAACTCTTTTACCACAGGCCTTATCTGTAACGTACCGGAGGGTTCTTTACTATAGTGCCAATTATTTTGGTTTTAATTTGTAAGGAAAGAGAAGCGTGTTTGGTTATTACGCCTGTCTGTTATTTTCAAACCTCTGTTTATGTAGTTAGTTACCTTTTACTATGTCAGTGGTATGTTGACGTTGTGTTTAGACTTAGTTGACAACTGGACATAACATGATGCAAACATGTGTTATTGCATGTGTAGCTGTCCAAAATAGCCTCTAAAATTAACAATTCTATGTAATTATCACCTTTTTTTGACACAGCAACACCGAATGTTTTAAACCTAGTTTTAAAATTTAAAACTTAAGTTTTCTTTGTGTGACATCACAATACACTGTGTGTTGCTAAAATGTTGGCGACACGTCCCCCACAAAGACAACCCATGCAATGTGGAGAGTGGACGCTAATAAAGATCCTTGGTTCCGGGGGTTTTGGGCAAGTCTCGCTGTGGAAGAACAAGCAAGATGTTAAACTAGCAGTCAAGCAATGCAAGAATCAACTGAGTAGACAAAATGAAAGAAGATGGAGAAAGGAGGTAAGAACAGTGATGTCTGTGTTTGGTTTTTAAATAAAAACTGTATGTGATGGTTTGTGGATAGAGTGTATGCTTATATAACATCAAGGTAATGGTAATGAGTTCAAGGCCTGTTACTTTTACAATTGTAAGTGTCCAGGCAAGATCAAGACACCTTACATCAACTACTCCAACAAATAGCAGTTACATACGTTACATAAGTTACATACGTGTAAGTGACCACGAGGTCTGTACATTCATTCAAAATGCAAAGTATGAAATTGTGTGGATTCCCAAGTTTTAATAAGCATATCCTCCTTTTCCCAAAAAAGTCAGTTTGTTCCATATTAAATAGTAAATATTCATCTATAATACACTGTTTGAATCTGACTGCAAATATGTAAGCTTACATTTACATCAGAGGTTTCATATACCTTATGTTCAGCTTATGTTATGGGTCAACTACGGTTTATCTTACATTAATTACTTGCTAATGAATGAATCTCTAATAAGATATTATGGAATTTTCATCATCAATACCTCTCCTATCCTCATCAACCCAATGTTTGATGATCGCATGGGGTGACGACCTGTTAGAATGGGGGTTGCTGGGATAAGGAACAACCTACTCTCGTTATGTGGCAACAGCTGTTTAAATTGTATGCATTAACTTTCTGTTGAAATAGGTTGAAATGATGCAAAGACTAAACCACCCCAGTATTGTTAACTTTGTGGAAGTACCGGTGGAGATACAAAACGCATATGTTGATCATTATGTGGCACTTGGTATGGAGTATTGTGAGGCAGGAGATCTAAGGAAGGTAATTTATGTGCCAGTATGTTGTGCTTGTATCAGGGTCCATTCTACTTTACATGGGTGGACTTTACCCTTATTAATAGCACCCATGGTAAATTCATACACTTAATGCTCACTGTCAATAATAGTAGTGTATTTTTGTACACCAGGCACCGATGGTGTATTCATATACCTCACTCATGCTCACTGTTGAGTTATTACAAAGGTATCATGTTATACACCAGACAAACATGGTGTATCATACACCTCATGCTCACCGTCAAGTTATAACATGGGTCTCATTTTATATACCAGACAAACATGATGTTTACACCTCAATGCTTATGCTTATTGTTGAGTTATATGATGTGTGTGTCTTAAAGCAAACACACATGGATATTCATACACCTCATGTTTACTAATAGTTTATATATTTTAGTTCCTGACTCAGCCGGAAAACTGTTGTGGATTGCCAGAGTTTCAAGTTCGAAATATTCTACAAGACATCGGGTCGGCAATCGAACATTTGCATGAGAGACAACTTGTACACAGGTTGGTGTATTTCACTTTTTAGACTTTCCTCCTCACCTAATCATCCATATAATGGCAGGGCAAGATTATGTTTTTCACTTCAATTTTGTAAGATATAAAGTGTTGGCATTGTGCTGTATTTAAATTTGTTTATATGTATAGCATTTTCCAACCCTATTTTCCCAAATGAGTTGTAGGCCAACTCTGCCTAAATCTCAGGTCACATAATGTGCCACGCTGTAGGACCTTACCCAGATAGAATAGAATATTTTATAGCAATAAAGTACTATTGCCTGCAAACTTGCTAAAATTGAGTTGGCAACTTGGAAACCAATTAAACGGTTTCTGTTAAATTTCAAGAGTTGTGCCACCTGAGATAAGACTTGCAACGGACAAAATGTAGTTAATTATATTCACCATAATTGCATGTAATTCTTACAATATAAAAGATTTCTATGTTTTGCATTAATTTTTTTTCTTAAAATTTTAGAGATTTGAAGCCTGAGAATATTGTGATGAAAGAAAAAGAAAAAAACGTGTTTCAATTCAAGATAATTGATCTTGGATATGCAAAGGAAATTAATGAAAATAGCTTCGGGACAAGTTTTGTTGGAACTATGCATTATCTGGTAAGTTGTGTGGACAGTTTTCAAGGGTTATTTTATATGCACCCTGTTTTTATTATTTTTGAATTGTTGTTTGATTTGTTAAAAATGCAGTTTAACATTAATCAGTGTGACAATGAGGTATACTTTGGCTGTGCTTGTTTGTAAGGACATCTAACATTAGGAAAAAGGCTGTTTTAGCTTAGCTTGTTTGTATGGACACTTAATATAAGGAAAAAAGCTGTTTTATACTTACTAATGTGTAAAAATATTTCATGTCCCCCTGTTTCAAAGTTTGGGTAACTTGTAATTGATAAACTTATTCAGGGTGACTTGTCATTGATAAACTTGGGGTAACTTGTAATTATAAAAGTTGGGTAAAAGTTGAAGTTGGGGTAACTTGTCATTGATACCCCTATGGACCAGGCGAGTAACTATTACATCATCCAGGCCCCCGAGTTCTATGGTGCTAACCCACTTTGCTACACTGCTACTGTGGATTTCTGGAGCTTCGGGTTGCTGGTTTATGAATGTATTACTGGTAGAAGACCTTTCTATCCTTCCCTGGAGCTTGCACAAGTTCTAAATGACTTAAAGGAAAAGAAAAGATACGAACACATTTGTACTGTAGAAACCCAAGGTATGAAGTTAAATGAGTGATAATTGGTTAATGTTTTTCTGGCGCCGTGATTCAGTGGTTACTTATAAAAAATATATACTTTGGCTAGGTTTGTTTTTATAAAAACATAACAACATGGAAAAGTGATTTTAGGACTTTAAGTCAAGCATATGTTATTACTTCTGCTAACAGGCATAATGTAAATATTTTCCAATGGCTTAACTGTTACCAGAAACCAAATCAGCTGTTAAAAAATAATAAACATATAGTGTCAACCATGTTTCAAAAGTTTGAATGAAAAATCACGCCAGGCATCCAACTTAACCCCTGCTGTACATCCATAGTCTATCTTTATCATTTGATCATCTTCTCTCCTCCCAGGATCAACCCATGTATACTCGAGCACGATCCCTCAACCCCACTCCCTGAATCCGATCTTTGCAAAGAAGATTGAGAGCTGGCTCCAACAGATGTTGCAACTTGATCCTCAGCAAAGAGGGGGAGGGGTGGGGAACAATGAATGGTTTAAGACGGTGGAAAGAATCCTTAGGGAAAAGGTAAAGATGCTGTGCTGGTCCTAATTAAAAAAAATGTATATATAATTATTTTGTCTAAAAATCTCACTTCCCTCCAAATTTGGGTAATTTTCCAAATTTAGTAAAAAAATTGTTGTTTGTTTTTAATACTGCTATATTAAAACTTTATTAAATTAGCCAAAAAAATCGTGTGAAAAAAGCTCCACTGATAAATCTTCCCAATCTGGCTGTTGTTGAAATGGGTGTGGCTGGTACAAGCCAATCAAATACAATGTCATGTTCCTCATTTTAGAAACCAATCGAATAAAAGCAAAACATGAACACACAAAGGGTACAGCTATACCATATCAAAAATGTATTTTGTCTACAAAGATTTTTTTGGAATTCTCTTTACCATGATACTAGTAATAGAAGTTAGGCTAGTAAATAATATTACATTAAAACTTTGTATGTTGCTGTCACACATGTATTAATTTAGTCAAACAGTCCATTATACCTTACTAACGGTTGGAAAGACATGTCATGCCTGGTTGATCTTGATAAATAATCATCTTATTTACTTAGTGAAAGCACTTGTATGGAAAGCATGTAGTGCTTGCTAAGTATTTGTGGTTTTTGTGCTCATAATAAATATAATTCTATATTAAAAATATATATTAAGTCTACTACCAAATGGGACGAGAAAATAGAATGAAAATGTGTCCCATCTTCTCCCACTATAATACATCTATGTTTTATTCGGGATATTAGGAAATTAAAGCCAGTATGTTTTTCCGTCCTAGTTACCTTCAAATGTCATGTATCGTATAATACACAGTAGTTTGCGGTGTTGAATTGCGATATCATAGTTGACATTGTGGTTAATAATATTTGCTCGTCACGATTACTAGAAATAAAGTTGTTTGGTTGAGTTTCTGCTGCTTGTTTTGCCCCTTTCTCATAAATTGCAGCATATTCTGTTTGTGTATCGCCTGAGTAGGCCATTACTAGCAATACATGAGTGTTTGGGTAAATATCTCCGACAGTTATAAATTATAATCTTGGATAGTTATAGTAATTATATTGTTAATATTTGTCCAGGTGTGCTGGCTTCTTATGTTACCACAGCATGCAAAATGTATCAATTTTTCTTACTATATTGCCTGACTTATTTGGACTTTTATCATTAACTTCCAGTTTCTGCATTATGCAGAACCAATATGTTCACAACTATAGAGAATGTGATAAAAACACCTTTTTTACAGTGCTATCGTCATAATTCAACAGTAATTACTCTTCCTTTAAGTCTAAATTCACACATTTTTGTTCAGCAGTGTCAAAACAAAAAGTACAACAAGTGTGGACCATTAAACTGTAATGCAACTGTAAATGCACTTATTTAATAGTTGTTGCCCGTTGCCCCAAGCGTTACGCCTATGTTCACATCATCCATTACACCCCACTTAATGCAGTTCCTCCTATAATATGTTATATTATGACCAAAAACCAGTTATCCTACTTTGTTTAATTATTATTACACACTTGATACAGTGCATCCACGTATACAACACACAAAACAACTCTGTCTTCACGATCCCTGTTTTGGATGAGAGGATGAGCATTGCTAAGATGCAGGAAGCGATCATGAGAGCAACCAACATCCCAATCCCATCCCAGATCCTCCTCCTTAAGGACGGGAAGAAACCGGACGTTCGTTACTCCGCTGTTAATGAATGCTGGAAGAAACCGGTACGTAAAGTGTGGCTCGACAATAAGCATGAGGTGTACGGATATACCATGTGTGTTTGCTGTATAAGAAGCCACCCATGTTATAACGTGATAGTGAGCATGATGTCTGATGTGTATAAATACACCATGTGTGTCTGGTGTATAAGAAGACATCTATGTTATAACTTGACAGTAAGCATGAGGTGTACGGATATTCCATGTGTCTCTGGTGTATAAGAAGACACCCATGTTATAGCTTGACAGTGAGCATGAGGTGTATAAATACACCATGTGTGTTTGCTGGTACGACAAAATGCAAGAAAAATTTTAGAAACACATGTATGATTGGCAGAGCATAAGATATAGAAATGCCTATAATATCATCAGTCCAATGCAATGTTTTTTGTATCTAAATTTGATCATCTTCTATTAACAATACAACATTACATTGATACAGGACCATCATGAATGGTTAATATTCTTGTTCTCATGCAATGGAACCTACCAAAGATATCAATGTGCGCTACCTAAAGAAATAGGAACTCTTATCATTGAACCAAGGGTAAGTAGGTTTAGCAGGAATATATATTGCGTCTGAAATGGCAACTTATTTAATGTCTTATGTCTCTTGTTAAAATAAAATCAAATTTGAATAAGAGGTTTTATTTGAATAAAAATCTAATGATGCCATTTTAGGTGAAAGATCTGTACCATTTTTTGAACTACTTTTAACGATTGTAGTTTTGCTGCTAATTTCTTTCTCAATTTGAATTAATCTAAAATTTGTTACTGTATTCAAAGAGATAAACAAGACTTTTTTAGAATTTTCCTTTTTTTCCCTATGTATGTTACAAGTTACTATGTTTATACCTTTGTGGGTGGTTTTTTTTTTCTTCTTTTTTATGTATGGATAATATATAATTCAACACATTACCACACAGACCCCACTACGAAACCCCCCTCAACGTAGAGTTTTAAGCATCGCAACAAATTGTGTCCGTCGAGAAGCTTTGGTCTGTCGCAGGTCTATTGCTGCATTGGCCACTTTATCTGAAAGCATAGAAAGACATACTAACTACTATGAACAGCAGTTAAAGTGTAAGTTTACATGGAGTTTAGTTTGCTTGTTTTCCCCTTGTTTTATTTGCTTGTTTTTCCATTTTTTTTCCTTTTATATATATAAATATATATATATTTTATATTTCTGCATATATATATTTTATATATATAAAGTTATTTTAATTTGCTTGTTTTTATTTTTTCCTACAACTATAGTTTAAATAAATTTGGAGCTGAACTATATGTGTCACGTTTATTATTTTAACAAAAGCAAGGGTAAAATTGTTTTAAAAATATCTAAGTCACCAAACATAGCTTATTGGTTAAATGTGTAGTTCTCTGCTTCTTTGCATAGACACTTATCAGGGAAAAGTTAATTTCATTGTAAATTTATCACTCTTGTTCCAAAAGTTTGATTGACAGGTCACCGAGGCACCCTTACAACCTTACACCTCTGGACTCAATGTTTTAAAATACAATAATCAAAAAGTAACCAAATCCATATTTTTAGCATTCTCGGACGCTTTCAACATGTTTCGAGGAAAAGTTGATTTCTTTAAATTTTCGATTGAAAAAGATTTATCCAACTGTATTGAAACAGACATATGTGGTAAGTTCTCTGTACAAATAAACGTAATATTGCTAAGTATATAAAACGCACTTTTGTTCGTAAGGGTGTAAATTTAATGTGTATGTTTTTAAATGAGCAAAGTTGATTGTACTAAAAGATCCCATACATAGCTTCTACATTAGATCATCAAATATAACTTAGTGTGTATACTACATTATATATAACTTACTGCGTATAGTAACATACATGGTAACTCGTAAGCTGGCACGAGGTGTTAAACCCGTGTGATAATGACTGTTGTTTTCCGGCCACGCGAGGATAAAGTAAGTTACATTCATTCATTCATTCATTCATTATATCTTGCTGGTGGTTGGGTGCTTGGTCTGTAACTGAAGGATACCGGGTTCAATGCTCGATACTGATACCAATATTGGTGTAGGTGTCTTTAAGAAAGTCACTTAATGGACATTGCTTTAACTCGGTGGTCACTTATAGGTTTTAGCACACCTGGTCTTTTTAAGTATTTTTTCTCAAGTTTTCCTTTAAATTTTCCAGACAACAACGAATTGCTTAACCAAAGACAAGGTAGTTGGTACGACCAGTTGAATTTAGTTAATCGTCATAGGGAGCAAACATGTCCGACCATCCATAATATGTTGCAAAACTGTGCCGAGCCCTATCGTATTCGGGAACATATCAAAATATCGAAAGAAATTGTTGCAGTAACTACGAAGAAATGCGATGACTGGTAAGTTGGTTTATAAACAAACAGTTTCTATTCCGCTGTATGTTTATAACATTATATATGAAGGTGAGGCCCTTTAGTGTGATAAACCTTAGGGCCTGATTCTTTGGCTAAAATTGACCTATTACCCCTACACCCATGGTGCTATAACTCATTAGTGGCCACTACTGCATAAGACCCATATTATAATGTTATGTTGGCATGTGTTATGAATGAAATAGCTCTGTAATAAAATTTTTAACCAACAAGTAACAAATTATTTACTTTCAGGGAGAATGAAGCAAAGAAAAAATACAGTTTGATTAAAAATGAAATCCGGAAAATAGAGGCAGATATAAGGACTAATCATGAAACAGATGTGAATGGTAAATACATGGTAGTGTGCATGTACAGGGATAAGGTCCACAACCTTAGAACAAATTAAAATTCTTCCCCAAAAACAGGCAATTTTTTAAGAAAAAAAATTAACTGTTTACGCAAAAACATTGATCTTACAATTTAAAAAGGAGGGGGGATAAATAAGTAATGGGATACCTCCAGCTTCAATCCCAATGCTATGTCTTACCACAGGATCCTTATCATATAGAACAATATTTACCTCTTAGTAAAGTTTAATGCTACTAAATATACATACGCCTTCTATATTATCAACAACAAAGTAACATAGGTGTATGAAACAGAACACCTGTGTTATATCGACTGTTGTTTTTCGGCCACGCGAGGATAAAGCAAGTTACATTCAATTATTCATTGATTACAGCACTTCAACATACAATGAGAGACTTAGTCATGAACTTTATTCCGAAAACCCTTGAAGAACTCACCACGCAGCTTGCCAAGATAATGCAATGCACTAAGTATGTTGTGTCTATTTGAGTTTGTATTCTTATATTATATTTGTCCAGCGCCAAAGCAAACCCCCCCCCAAAAAAAAATCACCCTGGCACGAGGTATATCAACCTCCATGTTATAATGACTGTCGTTTTTCAGCCACGCCTAGGTAAAGTGAGTTACAATACCATTTTTTCGTTTTACTATTATTACAACATTCGTTAAAGAAAACTGCGGGTAAAAGTGCGGGAAAGAGTGTCGTTTAAAATGCTTGGTTGTTGCACCTATTCAAGCAGATTATCCTGTTGTCTTTGCACCATTGGACCAGAGATTTAGATTTAAGCAAGAGTTACCCTATTACCTCAAAGAGTTATCCTATTTCCCAAAAAGCTTTCCTAGAAATCTGTACATACTATATGTGTCTAGTGTCCATAAATATAGCATGTCTGTCTCACAAATCAGACATATTATTTAAATACTAGTAAAAGTTAGTAATCTTCCCATAAATCACCAGAATATTGGTGGAATGGCATGAATGGATTAATGAAAAACTTCCACAAATTGGATCAAGTTTACAAAACCTTGGTATTCAAAGCAAGGATTTAATGGACCACCAAGCTAGACGACAAACTGAAATATTCGAAAGCATGTCGCAAATACAGGTGTTTAAAAAATTCTGCATTCCTTAATGTTGGATATAAGCACCAAGTGCTCCTATGCCCAGCGCAGTGGCACACTGGTTGGCTTGCCTCTATACCAGAGTTTGGCTCCTACCGCTGTGGGTGTATTTGTATCTTTGGGCAAGACACTTAACATCATTTGCTTTATTTCAGTATTCTCTCATTTGTCTAAATTGTGGCCAAACATTAAAAATATCAAAATTAATCAGCCACAAATTTACATTCTTGGTAACTTGTAAGCAGGCAAAAAAAAGTGTGGAACAGAACACACGTGTTATACCAACTATCATTTTTTTGTCACGCAAAGATAAATAAGTTACATTTTTTTCCCAGACTGAGGTTCGTCTTGATAACGAAACAGTTCAACAACAAATACAAGATGCTGAGGAACAGGTTGGTCGTGAGAGTGAAGGAAGACAACAAACTCAGCAGGAGATGGGAAACCATGTGTCCAGGTTAGTGGGATGGTTAGTGGTTATATTGGTTTTTCAATGTGGTAGACATAAAAACATACCAAAACTAAAAATAAATAAAATAAAAAAATATGTCAACAAATAAAAAATGTGAACAGTTTTAGACATGGAAACATACCAAATGATAAAAAGATTGTGTCAAAAATTAAAATTATAAACTGTTATTGTTTAGTTTAAAAGTAAAAACATGAACGGTTTTATAAATAGAAACATACCAAACAATAAAAGATTTAAAAAAGTGAAAAGATTGTGTCAAAAAATGAAAGTATGAACTGTTATTCTTTAGTTCAAAAGTAAAAATATAAACTTTTTAAAATATATCCTGGTAAATATTCTATTGCTGTTAGCATAATGTTATTGTACTGTCGGTCTTCTGATATTCTGTTTTATTTGGGATAATACATAAGTGCCCATTTATGAGATATTTTTAAAATGTTTTAAGGATAAGAGAATGAGGATGCCATTTAGGCGAAATACATATATCTTTTATTAAACAATTGGTTGGATTTTTGTCTGTTCTGTTTTCATAGCACTAGATTCAGTTCAAAGAAATGAGTTTTAACAAATATTAACTTTTAATTTGTATGTAGATTAAAAGAGATGATAGAGGGAGTTACTTCTGATGACGTTATTAAGCAATTGAAAGACTTAAACGATGTATTCTCGTCAATATGTGAGGGAAATAACACGACAGAAAACAATATTGTTTCCCATTTCTTACCAACTGTGACAACTCTGCCAAATATTTCACCGACTCCAGTTGAACAAAATTCTGAACCAAGTTTTAACCATCAAGACATCACGCACGATTTAATGAATCTTAACTTAAACAATAATAATGATACAGATAATAGGAATACTGATATCAATGGAAGTAGTGTAGAGGTTAGTTGAAAGTTTCTTTTATAATTGCCTTTTTCTTTTATTCCCTCAAATGCTGTCATGCTCTCTCACAGTGGTAATGGTGGTAAGAGATGTAATGTCATATTGGTCTTTTTTTGGTAAGAGATGTAAAACTATCTCATATTGGGCCTACAATGAAGAGTTTAAGTCTTTAAGAGATGTAGAAACAATCTCATAACAAGAGTTGTAGATCAGCATACATTGTAATAAGGCTGGTTTCCTAAAACCTGGAATTTTAATAGGTTAATTGAGATAAGAGCAATTAAATTTGCAAATCTTTATCCCAACCTTCTGTAAATTGGACCTTGTTTAACTAGATAGAAAAATGGTGGATAAAATTACTTGTGTTATCTTTTTTTGAAATCTTCTCCATAAGTAATTGTGACACAAAACTTTTATTATTACCTCCTAACAATTTATCTTAACATTAAAAAAAAAGTATTTTTTAAGTTTAAAATTTTATGACCGGTCAGGCAGTCACAATGTAAACTTTTCATCAGTTAAACTTTTATTTTTAATGAAACCACTAAGGATTGTTGTGTAATTCCATTTTTTTCTTTCAAAATCACTTTCTAATGTAGTTTTAATGCTTTTAGCTGATAGTTTTGTTTCCTAATTATCTGTAGGATTTTGTTTTGCTTTGTCTTACTTGCACCATACCTGGTCCACTTCAAATATTTATTTAAACCCAGAGGTGTTTCTGCTCCTAATCCGTTAATTACAAACATAACAGCCCATATATGTAATTGTCTCTTGCCGTTTTCATATTTTTACTTCACTTAAGGTGGTTTTAGTTCTAAACCAAAATGCATGAAAATAAAGGCAGTTGTTTCATATATATATATATATGGACTGTTATGTTTTTGTATTAAAACTGACCAGAAAATTTGTGTTTTATGCACCAAGTAGACCAGTGCTCTTCAACCGGTGTGCACGGTGCACCCTAGGGTGCACCAAAATATGCCAGGGGTGCACCAGTGCAAAAAGGTATACAAGGGTGCATCACAAACTTCAACAATTTTCAGCAATATTTTTTCATTTTAAACTTTTTTAACAAATTTAGCCACTTTCCTACAATTTTTTATATGAATTCTATATCTTGCATCACTGGGAATTGTGAAACTTCATTAGTTTTACGTTAAAGCAATCAGGGGTGCATGAGTTCGACGCAACAACTTTAGGGGTTCACCAACCCATAAAAGGTTGAAGAGCACTGAAGTAGACACTAACTTCAAAAGCATTGCTGTATATATATATTGGCTGATGCTTTAACAGTAATTTTCCTAAATCATTCCGCAAAATACTATGTGTCATCCAAGCATTTCTTTCACATTTTGTTATATATGCTGAACTGTTTCGCTGTGTGCTATTTTATCTAATTATGACGTAACTATGTTTTATAGTTTGCACTGTTGTAATGGACAATTAATTGCGTAGCACCAAAATAATAATTAAAAAGGTAAAGTATTATTTTTGTATAAAAATAAAATTATTTGACAATGAACCACAACAATGCACTTTGTGATGTAACACTTGGCGTATGATTACAAAAAAGCGAAATTAAAAAAATTATGTTCTGTAGCACTGTAGCAGGAGTGACCAAACAAAACCCCAAATTTTATATTTTATACAAAAAAAAGCAAATGCAAAGAGCCATGCACATATACACTAAATGAGATAACAACTGAGAAATCTATACGTAGAAATTAAATTTACTTTTTACCCTAATATGGCTTGAGATACAGTATAGTCACCCCTGTTTTATATGATAATGATGATATAAATATTCTGTTTGATGTAACAAAATATCCAAATTAATAATCATCTGGTATTGGTTGCATAATCATATGCACAAACTCCCGATAATTGATGGAATCTTTCTTCTGAATATTTGCTGCTCTAAACATTTGATCAACTGCAACATAAAGGAGGTAAGCATTTCAGTGTTTCACAATATTTTTAGCAGTGTTTCCTAAGTTTCAAAATAATTTTTGGAATGTTTCCTACATTTTAAACAAGTTTATCTTTTATTGTTGCAGTCAATTTTTCTTGTATAACACAGTCCACGACACACACTATTTTTTTATTATTATTTCATGGTTCTCCTTATACATACAAAGACAATTCTTGTTTAAAACATCCATAAAAAATATCCTAAGAGTTTTTTATTCTTAACTTGTGTGAAACAATTTTTCCTGTACATGTGCCTTTACAATAACATTCTGATTTGCATCATGAATATTTTACCTTCACGTGAGCTGAGTTTTTCACCAGTATTCATGAGGATATAACGAAGTCTTGATTTGGGGATTTTCCCTCGATGTTCAAGGCTGGTTAACTGTAAGTATCCAATAATTTATGACATCATAATCACTGTTACATGATAACATAAAATTTGTCTCTTAAAATACAGTAACGAAGATCTGATTAATTAGAACAACAAAAAATTAGCGCTAAAACAACAGTCCGTAAAACAGGCTGTGGGGTGGGTGAAAAATACTTGAGTAAAGTTGTAAATAAAATGATAATAATAAAGTATAAATAAATAGAAATAATATTAAACTTACCTGCATTGCAGCAGATATTTCATCTGCAACATTTTCATTTGGTGTTTGCCTATGCATAACAGTGAGGAATTGGGAAAAATCCATATATTCATTTGGTTCTGAGATTAAGAAAATACAGAATTCATTTCATTGAGCTGTACGTATTTTTTGTTTTACAGCATTTTTTTCAATGTGATAATTTGTTACACCATCAAGTATAAATATATGAATAATGAAAATGTATATAATATTAATAATATCAGTGACAGTGAAATATAGAGATCAGGTTAAAGTCCTACGTTCCTCCCAATTTTATTAAACTAAACTAAATTTAATCATTTTGCCTTCTACAATTTTAAAAATTAAAATTTCATCATATAGATACAAGATACTTATAGCCAATACATACAACCCCTATAATTCAGGGTTTGAACCCCACACAGTATTATTTGATTACTTTTCTGTAAATAAGCGAGGTGTTTCTTCACTTCACCCTGAGTTGGGCATGCTCCTAGTTTTCTCATCACAGTGATCAACTGACTGCACATAATCCTCCCATTTTGTTTTTCATCATGAAGATTAAAACAATCTCGATATTCTAATAGTAAAGCATTTGTTATAATGGCAATATATAAAATATAAAATAATCCATCACAAAGTAATTTGAAAGCTTGCATGCATGAAACAGAACACTCGTATTATAACTACTGTCGTTTTGACGTTTTCTGGATACGCGAGGATAAAGCAAGTTACATTCATTCATTCCTCACAGCACTTCAACATACAATGATACTTGGTCATGAACTTTTAGGGGTTATAGTGGTTAATAAATAACGCAGGGGTAGGATAATACATGAATATTAATATTATGGTAGATAAAGTCTAAAGATGTATGGAACATGTTTTTTGTTGTAAAAAACGCTACTTATTTTGCTGGGGGTAATTTCAACCTACAAACCTGCAATTTGATGCTCTTGTAAGTAGCGAGCCTGAAAGATAAGATTGTTTTGGCGTAAATATGTTTCGTACACTTTAAAAACACAAAATCTTACCATTTTAACAAAGTTTGTAGAAAGTTGCTTCTATTCAAAATATTAGAGGGAGTAGTAATGGTTACGTGACACAGTGACATGTGAACGTAGACAACGAATACAATAAGATCTTACAAACGCTATTCATGTTTTAGATTTTAGATTTTTAGGCATAGATTGTTAAAATTGTAAATTCTGTACAGTTTTCTGCTCTTACAAATTGCTAGTATGATTTCTTTCCAAATGAACCTCAAATCCACTACCTCGTAGTTACAAATCCAAAGCTGAAACCACCTACCAAAGCAACGCAGGATAGGATTGAATATTGTTTCCGTTTGGACTGTTACGTGTACAAAGTAAATTCGAGGACTGTTACGTACGTGGACTGTTACGTGTACAAAGTAAATTCGAGAGGTATTACAGTACTGTAGGGCATGATTGATACCGTTAGCACATAGTATTCCATATTTTCTAATCGTGTTTTTTTTAACATGGCTTTTAAAGATGTGGGGAAACGGATATATAATTCTGAACAAATTGTTTGTTTACTATCTAATGGCACGAGCATAGTTTAATAATGTTGTATTATTAAACTATGGCACGAGAAAAGAGAAGGAAAACATGCCCCATCTTACTCCACGTACCTTACTTTAACTAGAAGTTAGTTAAACGTGGTTCCAAAAAAAACAAATTAAAAACTAATAAACGAAGTACTGTTGTCGCTAAATATTTTGTTTTTGTACGAATTTTACTTGGTCTGTATTGAAAAGCAAATTTGGTAGGCTATGTGGACACAACTATGTAGTCATATTCATAGCATGGGGTGACTAACGATGTTTACAGTGTCTATACTCTAGTCTCATTCACGTTGGTCTAATCTACTCAATACCACAGATATAAAAAAAGAGTTCTTTTTACTTAGAGGGGAACTCCCTTTCAAAATACACTAGTTTCGTCTTTTAGCGTCTCGTGACGTATAACGTCATTGTTAGGTAATAATTGATGGAAGTAAGAGCGTCCTTTATTGTTCACGCCTTTAGTCAGCTAGAGTAAGCAGTTCCAGGTTAATATCTGCAGTAATCCTTTACTTAGAATATTTAACAACATTTAAAGCTTTATGGTAGTAAGGGTTTCGAGATATAGTGTTTGAGATGCAATACAGTTAATTAATTGTTTGTTTTGCAGATTTGTTTTGACAATACACTGTTACAGTTTTGGAAACATTGTATCTTGAACTGCATTCAGTTTCGAAGCAACAGATCTTCCAAAAAACTTCATACAGAAAAATCAATTGAATTGGAAAAAATATTGTGGTGATCAAGACTTGTTTCGGTTGGTAGAATCCAAATGCGCAGTCGAATATGAATGAAAGAATGAATGATATTGTTTTGTTTCTTCCGTCACGGTCACGAAGACATATTATTAAAGAATTAGAATGGTAAAGCAGAACTTACTGCACTCAAGAAATGCCGCTTCTGAAATCAATACTATCCATCCGTAAATGATAGCAATTATGGAAGTTTTTTGCTGTACAGTTATTAGCCAATACATACAGTTAGCAAGAAATTTGAAAGGTTTTACCTAAATACAGTAAAAGTCATATGTAGCTTAATTGCTTGAAGAAGCTTGAATGGTAGCTTTATGTATATTGTAAGCGTTCCTCTTTAAATAGAATCTGAGCAAGTTAGACTTTATTTAATATTATTTATAGTGCTGTATATAGGCGTTATAGCGATATAATAGGAAGATACTATAGTTGCAGTGTTAAGGGGGTTTAGTTGACTTGAGAAAAGAATGAACAGAAATATTAAGAAACATGTTTTAGAACCAAGTGTAACTTTGCTGAAATTCCATTCGAAATATAAAAGTCATTTCTGATGAAATTTTTGCTAAGACTTCCATTATATCTACGTTTCCGCTGCAACACAGAATTTGGATAATTCTCTTTTAGCTCGAAAAATTAGCTCAAAATAAATCGTTGGCTCTGGACTACTGATCTGTAATTTCACGCTGAACGCCTTGGACATTAAAAAAATACACCAATATGATATATGTTACTATACTGGACTCCCTGCTGGTCTGGCTTTGCGTATTAGCATCTGAGACCCTAAAATGTGGATTGTATTTTGTCGTACATCTCATCTGGAATGTTATGAATGGACGTTTGCAAGGATGAAAACTTAGTAGACGTTTGCAAGCTTTTTTAGTTTGGAAACTGACATAAATTATGTGGACATACACTGGACTAAATAGAACTTTGTAAGGACTAGGAACATTCTGAATTAAATGAAATTATGGAAATTGAAGATAAAGTCTACCCTAATTATAGAATACAAAGTTATGGGATCTAATAGAAAAATAATCTTCAATTGTGTCTATATTGCGATTTCTTATCCATTCCCCAGATTACAAGAAACACACCGCACTCACATCGGAGTCGCAACTTCCATCTTCACCAGAAATGGCGCAAGAGGGCAATGACGTCACGATGCATAAGTACCAACGTAAAGTTTTCTGTGATGGTTTATCCCCGTAAGTACATTGTAGTTCGATTGTAGTGCACGTGTACAACCAAATAAGCGGTTGTATGTTTTTATTCCATTGCCTTTTAAAATGCTGTTGTCGGGTGTATATCCAACTTTTATTCGTCTCTAACGCTTAATTGCTGTCATTTAGTCAAACTTAGATCTTTAAAAAAGCCCAAGAAACGTATATATGCGTTTTTTTAATGATTTGCTTGCATATAGAGTGGAAAAAGATAGAACACCTTTTCATTATATTTCCTCATCCCATTTGGTAGTAAACAAAAACAATCAATCAATCAAAAAGTATAAAACCATATTTTACGACTCTCATAGACCGCTGCTAATTGTTAAAAACGCGATCAGAATTATATGTGATCTAAAGGTATCCCATCTTTTCCCACAGAGAATTAGTTGTAAGCCATGTATAACGTTCGTTAATGAAACTTCGGTGAATAAATGAATGTTACGTATTTATTTTCGCCTTACGTTTGCTTAAATAAGTTAGCAAATATTTAACATGTATTATTGTACATGCAGGCGCCTCACAAACAACAATTGTTTTATCTACGTTGGCCTCATCAACGCTGTATTGGGATATCAAGTAACGCCCTTTACACCCGCCTCCGAAATGATGAACAGTATACCACCGAAACCCTTGGAGGGGGAAATGCGTTAAAGCGGGCTTCCAGGTTTAGGTTCTTTTGCAGCCGACTCTGTCTATGCTGCAATTGATCTCGTTCCTGGGTTACAAAAAAAACGAGAACCTGGGTGCTGGGCATTTCCTTGACGTGGAACCCAGGCTTTAAACCAAACATGCCCGACAGAACGAATAAAACCGATTGATTTTTTACGAGTCTGCAGTTAGAATACATAAAAGTCACTTAGGGCAGATATTCATCTTCCTTATAACTATTCATGTACGTCAAACCATAAATAATACCTATATATGTCTAACTACGCGCAAACCATGGTCTGGCATATGGACTTCGGAGCTAACCAAGAGAAAGTTATAATTAACAGAAATTTAAAGCTTTTTACGGAAGAAAAAGTTTAATATGAAACAGTATATATAAGAGCACACACATTATTTGAGATTTGTTTACGTTTTAATTGTTAGTTATTCATCAGTAGGAAGATTTTAAATCGGTCAACCAAGGAAATTCCCCAGAAATTCGATTATTTTCATCAGATTAACAAGAAAAAAATATAGCTATCCGCCAGGTGTCGCTACATACAGGCAATTAAATTTTAACTTAAACTTCAATAAAATTTGTGAAACTGAAATTATTGTTTTTATTGTACTTTGTTGACGTTTGTTTAAATTTTTTCTCGGTATTTTTTAGTATTTGTTGGTACTAATCACTATTCGTTGCTAAGTAGTTGGTTACGTAGGGAATAAGGGAGTCTTATGCTGGACATTGGACACGGTTTGTCATTAATATCAAGTCATACAGACCTATCAGGTGTGGTATTTTCCCATTAAAATTGACAGGGAGTAATTTTAGATATTGACATATTGTTAGTACCAAAATGTTATAGTTCGTCATATTTTAGTCATGAGAAATAAATTAAAAGTAAAAAAGAAAATGGATTCCAGTAATCAGTTTCTAGAACAATTAAGAAGAAACTTAAAATCCCCACCAAATAAAAAGCTTGACACAAGTTTTATTTTAATGTGGTGTAAAAACAACAAAGTTTAGCGGACATAGTGGACATAAACTAATAAAAAGGACCGTGCAGAATACCCATTAAACAATGGTTGGTTAGGGTTTTTTCCAGCAAAGAGAACATTGATGGTAGAATTAAAAGCAGTAACATCTTTAGCTCCGGTCATGATAGATGTTAGGTCACCAGTCTGCAGAGTATGGCAGTTCCTGACGAGATATCGCGGGTGTAAGACGGTTATATTTCGCGTGCGCGCGTGCTATCATTAAAAATCTGCGTGCAAAGCATGTACATTTCCAAGCCACAATAGGAAATCTTACTTAATTAAATAGGTATTTTTTTTAGTTTCATTAATTGGCGTGCGTGGGACAAATTGTGGTGTGCATCACCAAAAGTCTGTCAAATAATCGCGCGTGCATCTGCCATACTCTGTAGTCTGGTTAGGTTCATCAATTTGACATTTTTCCCCCATGAGAATTAAATTTTATTGGAAAATCTAATGGGAGTATGTGGTTATTGACTGTTTCATTACAAAAGTGCATTAAATGTACTTCAGCCAGTAAGAAGTAATCTAATATAATGTTATAATTATATATAAATACTATTATTAATATGTTTGTGTATGTTTTGAATTTGTTAAATATTACACATACTCATAAAGTTTCATTTATTGGTGTAATGCTTTGCCATGTATTGCTTTTACAAAATTTCATTTAAAAAACACAATGTTTGTTGGCAACAGAGTATGTTCGTTTTAGTTATGATTTGCATTTTACCATAGGTGCCATAAAAAGATGTGATAAAGACACTTAAAGTGAAAATAACCGGTGCAAAAATGATTTCAAATTACTGTGCAATAAATTATTTGGATTTATGACGACTTAACTAATCCTTTATCATGGATCACCACGAAGTTACGTACAGACCAAGTCTGGCTGAAATGAGTAAGTTGTTGTTATGTTACTGAGTTTGAAGTTTTATTTTATTGTGCACGTATCTGCTCGCAACTATTTTTTTTTAATTTTAAATTTAATATTCTGGCTCAACATTTGTCGATTTAACCACTCCTTTATTTGACACTTTTACTCAAGTGTTTTTTTTACCTTTACCAAGTTTTAACGACTGTTGTTTTGCCCTCATTTTCTTTCTCATCGCTGTGTAAATAATTCGATCTTCGTTACTGTATACAAAGGGATAAAATAAAAGTTAAGTTTTGTCTGTTTTTTTGCCAAGCAGTTGTTGTTGTTATTTCAACTGTAAGTTTTAGTTCCCTCATAAAAACTACGCTCTAAATTCTAAACCACTATTTGAAACCAAAAGTGCATTAATTTCACCTGAAAGAAAAGTTTAGTTGCCGTCTAATGCTGTTTTATTAGCATGTACACTAATTAATAAAAGTGTGTCATATTTTTGAAGGTTAGGATATGTATAACTATGGTTTAGGTAGGATGTTGTTACTTACAGTAGCATATATGGGAATGGTGTGTACAGACCAGTATAGTTTTGTTTATTTTTTATTATACCTTGATACCTACCCAACTACCAAACACAGTTCCAGTTTCTTTCCTATCTTGAAATGATCTTGAGTAAACACAGCTTATTTTACTTTCTCTCTCTTGGTTTTACAACCTTGCTTCAATATTGACTTTGGTATTACATCAATATACAGAAGTCTAACAACTTTGATATAACATGACACAACCCAGCGTTACCCTTATGTAATATGAACATACTTGCTCAGTTCTACCTCTTTTTATGGTTTTCTTCTATTGATTTTGCCCTTCGTGTCACCACTTGAACACCACATTGTCCACAAAGTCTATGCCATGTTTAACAAAGAGCAGGATGTTGTATTCAGATGGATTTGCTGTTGGTATTCATCCTTAGTGTCTGGCTCTACTTGCATTTATTTTAGACTTAAAAGGTGTTTCATATATTATGTTCCTTATGTGGTTGGTTATGTACATTTCAGTGTCTAGCTAATACTTGTATGCAGTATTGAAAAGGTTTTCCTTATATTATGTTCCTTATGTGCCTAGTTATGTACATTTGTGTGTCTGGCTGTATATTATGTCATATTTTAAACCCAGAAGGTGTTTTTCCTGTATTATGTTGCCTAATGCATTTGGCTATATATTGTAGTGCAATTTTATTGAATCACTTCACACTTGTATGTGGTATTGAAAAGGTGTTCGTTATGCGCCTAGTTGGTACTTGGTAGTTATGTACGTTTTATTGCCTGGGTGTACTTGTATAAGTTGTATGTAGTTGAACTTGAGACTTATTAGTTTTTTTTTATTCTATATTCCCTTATATGTTTGGGTATGTTATGTATAGCAACTAATTTCAGATTTAGTTTTATTTTTGAGCTCATAAATGAAAATTTTGTATGACTCGATCATTCAGAAATAGAAGGGTCGTATAAACGTGTCTGGTTTACCAATTATTGTATCGCTTGTCAGTTTAAATGTAAAGTTATGATTTGAGTCATATCCATGTAGTTAAGTGATTATGAAAAGTGGGTTAGGTCATAATACATCATATGACTAAGATATGCCTTGTAGTTGGGTTTAACCAACTCAGTTATTGCTTATAACCTTTAATTGGGTTTATATGTAAATCAATGGATTGTTTTGAACAATATATTTGTTAATACAGTTATTTGCATATAGGCATAACAAAATAGTTTAAGAAGCAATGTAGCAAACATCCTGTATACATCATACTAATGTGCCAAATGCACCAAATGAAACATATATTAGTATGATAGAATGTTAGTTATTTTTTCACTTAAGGTTGTAAATTCGTTCTGTTGTTTGTTGTTGTTCCGTTTGTACTTGTTGCTGTTATACTGTATTTCATTAACTTTGTTCCATGGTATAAAAAACTGCAGTGCTTTGGTTTTAGGCACAATTTACACTTAATTATTGTGTCATATATAACCACTTGTGACATCACAGTATGTTATTTTTACAGGATATCTCTTTGTTGAATATGAACATTACATTACCTATACGTTATACAGAGCGGTCAATAGTAATGACAGGTTACAGGGTTACAGCTGTATTGGTATTTGCAACATATACCAATTAGAAGTTGGCTTCCTATACTTTGCTTATTTATATTAAAGTTAGGTAAATAGTTGCTTTACATACAAAATTCTGCTTACTTTGTTCTGTTTATACAGAACCGAAAAACAGTGTGGTTTTGACTTGGCTTGTCTTCCTTCAAATATTATATTTGTGTAAAGTTAATCAGGTTTTCAGTGGTTAAAATGGTTTGTTCAGCATGCAACGTACTTATTTTTCGCCTGTAGCCCATTGAATGCAGGTTTAAGGCTTGTCGCTGCTATCATTAAGGGCCTATCTGTCTTTGGACAAGACACTTAGCAGCAAACCCTGATATTGTCTCGCTACGAGACAGACGAAATGTTGGTCCTTTAAGATTACATAAACAATGCCACAAAACTTTTTCTACACTTATTTATAATAAGTTAAAATGTAAATTTGAAATTTCATTCTGGTCCAACACTTTGTTATTTGATGTAACATACGGGAAACAATCAATAATTTGAGTTGTGGCCCATTGTGGGTATATATAATTATGACATATAAGCTTATATACCATAATGACATGGTGAAACAGGATTTCCATAAACGTCAAAACAATGGGATCCTGTGATATCATAACTGAAAGTACTAAGGTATAAAAATAATTAAATAAATCTGTATAATCTTAATCAAGTAATTCACTCGTGATATGAATAATTATGGGAAAACAACCAGAATAAGAATTTCAAATTAACATTTCAACTTATTTGTTCTTTTGTTAGACCAAAGCATAATTAACATTGTCAAAAAAACAAAGAAATAGTTTTCAATAGGTATAGCTTTGCGGTCTGTTACACACTAATTAAATGGGGTGGGGTATTAAGCCATACACCATGACTACGTTATGTAACAGAAGTTTTCTGCCTCATGTACTTTAAGTTAAAAACAGCGTCTTTTTATAAATCTTTACCCCCAAACAATATAAAACAATACACAATGTTGCTGCTAGTTTGTAACTACTGGTTTCGCCCATGTACATAAAGCCCCTTATGATACTAAAAATCAAAGCATATTAGAAATAAAAGCATATTATGATGAATAATACGTATAATATGTTATATATTTAATGGATAACGTGTATTTACGTTACGTCACGTACTCAGTATACCTGTACAAGAAATTTGTATGACTGCTTTCGCTTTGAATTGAAATGAAATGAATGGTAATTTATTTCTGGCTGTATGTTTGCAATTCAACAGCAATGAACAATGACCATTCAATTAGCACCAGTGTGTGATTTGTTGCTTTAACTTGCGTCAACCCAGAAACCTTTATAGGATCAGAACTTGTTTTGCACTGATAGGAATTGTAGTTATGTAATGCACCATTTTGTTGACAGTTCTGATTTAGCTTGTTAAGCTGAATAGTTGAGTGTACAAAGTTTATTCATCGCAAAAAATAATTTGCCGTTTTCTAATATTTTAACCAAAGTCTATTTAATTATCAGTGACTAATAATACAGCTGCTGAAATAGATCCATCCCGACAAGTAGGCCTATTTAGACTTTAATTCAAGTATTTATAATTATAGCAACAATATTAGATGTTATGTTTAGTATATATCAGTTTATAAATGTCAATGTTTACAAGGCATGGCAGTAAAGTTTTTGTCGTGAAATGTCAAGTCATATTAGTCTGTCTACCCGGCAAATTTCTTGTTCATAAATATATGTCATTTATCACGATATCATTGATATGTTATTATGAATTTATTTCTTTACAATTGCAGCCTTTATCATATCACTTGTAAACAGTATTCTGTTAAACTACTAAACTAGTATTCATTTTCCACAAGACTTTTTAATAAAACTTGAACAAAGTAAAAGTAATGCAGAATAATGCCCACGAAAGGTAATTTCCAATGCTCATTTTATTGACACAGTGATATGTACATAGACATAGCTAGCGTGTATGTGTCAATAAAATATACCAGTTTGCATTGCACAAATGTGATTAATTAAATCTGGTGACTTCTACTTGGCAAACATATATGTGGACAAACACGGACAGTAATCCCCCTCCTAATAGAGATAATAACCTGTAAAGACGCAAAATACTGAAATAATAAAGTAGTGATATCAGTTGGTTTCGCCTTCTATCCTATAAGTTTAAATTTGTTCCACATTGGATTTAAATTTAAGATCAAATTCTTATTTTCATAGTTTGTACTTTGTTTTGTAAAACGATGATTAGGATTGTTTGTTTCTTTGCATTTATTTTAGTTTTAACTTTTCTTCACAGCTGGTGATGAATATAAGAATGAAGCTTTACAGCGAGCCGCTCAAGAAAGACTGGATATTGTCAACAGATATGCAAAGGTAAACTTATTAATATGAGAATGTATTGGTTTCACTATGCAAAGTACAGTTTTACATAAGCTTGCTGCTAGAATGGCAGAATGCTAGTTAAATTGCTTTAATCTTTAAAACACAAAATTGGGTGTGAAGTTTGTGAACTCTTGGGTAATAACTTGGTAACTACCTCCCAACAGCATAAAGTATATTTTAGATAAAATACAACATACTGTGTAGCCTATTCATTAATTAAGCCAGATTTTTACAAACTATTGGAACTGCTTTCAATACTTGGTAGGTGATTGTAACTTTTGTAATCTGCCGATAATGCTTCCACATTACTTCCTGTGTCAGCAAATATAGAAAGAAACTCACACTTTATCAATGACGTCACACTATAGGGATGTAATCGGTATCGCTATTATAGCAACATAGAGTCAAAAGATACAGTGATGTCATGTGATTTAGCACCCAAGTTTTAGGCCTGAAATAGCTTCTACTTTGCTGTTAGGTGTTTATATATACAAACACAGACAAAGTGTAAAAGCTGTAACGGTGACTGGTTAGTGGTTGCTAACTGTATAATTAAATATAATATCTTTTTCTTTGAAGATTTTGGATGTTTTTAGACAAATCTAGATTGACTTTTTCACTGAAAAGTAAGATCTCAAAAAAAAAAATCTTGATGTCTATGTTTCCTGTCCATACATTATTATAAAACTCTTAGTTAAATACGCATGTTCTACCTATAAAAAGGTTAAATATGTATTGTTGCACCCAGGGAGAAGAGGTGGGTGATGACATGGATGATTGGCAAGATGCTCGAGCTAAAGTTTATCGAGTAACGGATAGATACGGGTTCCTGCAGTAAGTTTCCTTGTTATGAACATGAACGCTAGTTGCTTTGGCCATACTGCTTAACAATCACTTAGTTTGATGACAAGATATCATCCCTATTATGTTGCACAGTATTCTGCAGTATGCATCAGGTATCATACGTCATACCTGCCAATCCCTGTAACTTTAAATAAAAATTTTTAGAGTAAGTTGTGTGGTTATTGATGGTGGTTGCTAGGGGCAGATTAGAATGTCTACTGCCACATACTGTTTAACAATTTCTTAGTTTAAGAAGATGTATTGTATTATGCTGCATCATTTATACAGTAGGTCTGAAGTTACCTAACTTTTAAATACAAATATTATTAATTATTATATACTTGAACATATTTTATGAATAAAAGCGTTTTCTTTTTATAAAACTTTTTTATTATTCAATATGTAAAACTTACTTACACTTGATTGATACTGTGTATGTTCTATTCACCAAAGTATGTTTAAATATTAGCGAGGAAGAACTACCTGAGATCCCAAGTTTAGAAGAAGAAAGAAGGAAACAAATTGAAGTGAAACGCCAAATTAAATGGCTCAAAATAATCCAGAAATGGGACCTGTATGTAGGAACAGAAAAGGTAGTTTCATTTTTACGATCTTTTATTTTATTTCCAAAATAGTTATGACAAGTGAGAATCATGCATAGGCGCCAAACTTTGCAATACAGAGAATTCCAGGCACAATGGCTTTGATTCCTCAATACTAGTTCCACTGATGCAATTTAGGCTCTATGACTTTATTTTATAAGCTATACAGAAAAAAAGTTTATACATTGGGGGGAAGGCTGTTGTCTATTACCTTGGCCCATTTATGATTTCTAAATTCAAAGTTCATCATTAAACCAATTATCACAATAAACTATATAAATTCTCTTTAATCAAATTATTAACAAATTTCCATTTTTTTCAGTTACGCAAACGCACATTCAAGGGAATCCCACTAAACTTACGAGGTAATGCATGGAAATTAATGCTGAGTGTTCCACAGTTGATGGAGAATGAAGCAAATATGTATGAGGTATTTATGTGTGTGTGTGTGTGTATGTGTATTGTAAGGTTAAGGTATATGTATTCCAATGGGAGAGGTTGTATGCCAAGGCACTATATGGGATTTTGGAAGTTAGGCAATAAACCAGAGTGGTCCCATTACCTTAATTAAAAGTATAGTTGTGTTATAGATAAATTTTAATCGAAAACAATAAACAAACCGAAACAGTGAAACACAATATTAAACAATAATATAGCCAACGTAAAAGTGTATTTAAGATTTAGTTGTGCTTACCAACATTACTTCCATACACAGCAAATGAAACAACGATCCCACGAACAATCACCCGACATTAAACAAATTGATATGGATGTTAATCGAACATATAGAGATCATATAATGTTCCGGAAGCGATACAGGTATGGAGAGATTATGCTAAAATCAAATCAAAATTAGTTCTCTGAAAAAGCTGTTTTAGATTTGTGTTATAGCTGATAGGAACAGTTTATACTGTACCTATATAGTATGTATATAATGAATATATGTATAATTTATATAGAGTAGGGTGGGGGAAGATGGGACACCTTTGACACATAATAACTAAATATCCTGATCGTGTTTTAAACAATTAACAACGGTCTATGGGAGCCGCGAGGATAAAGTTCATAAAAAAAAACGTTGAATGTTTGTTTACTACCAAATTGGAAGAGAAAATAGATTGAAAAGGTGTCCCATCTTCCCCCACCTTCCTATATATAAAATTTTATAAATTTTGGAAAAATGCATTTTCACTTCGGTAAAAATAGTCCCAAAAGTTCATTTATTCGTGTAATATAAAAGGTATTATTTTTAAAGTATTTGGAAAACTTTGCTTCATAGAACTTCCCATAATAGGAATTCAATGTCTGTGTTTAATCAGCCGGCAATGGCTTTTAAAGAGATATTGATTATTTTAGTTTCAAGCATCGGGAACAAGTGTGGTATGAGGCTTGTATTATTATGATACAAAGGCATAGTGAACAAATGTAATGTAATGGGTCAATAGACTTACATCCTATGTCCCAGTTGTCCCCACTGAAGACCTCACCTTTATAAATTAGGATGTTTATTTTGGTTTTTTATATAAACATCCTTTTTAGGGTGTGATAGAAACTAAATATTTTTGAGGTGTATGGGTTATAAGGTTATGTCTTTTGAGTTTGAATTATGAACAAATAAAAATATCACTTATTAATCCAGTTAATTTCAAGAGCACCGAGTATATTGTTTAAAACTAATTATGTGCTTAACAACCCTGTATAAATAAGATAGGGCTATTTTTTATCTAGAAAGTACATGTTTCCTGCAGTGAAGCACCTGTGATGCAGGCCAAAGATTACTCACTCATTTATTCTACACAAAATACGCATTTGCTGTGCAATTTTAAATAAACATACCATATGTTTGTTTCCTTTAATTTTTTATTTTGTGACATTTTCATACATAATCATTACCAATGCCCAATATAACTACTTAACTTAACTAGTCATGTATTATATGTTTATATTTACAGCATTAAACAACAGCAGTTATTCCACGTATTGGCTGCTTATTCAATGTACAACACCGAGGTTGGTTATTGTCAAGGAATGTCACAAATCGCTGCTTTACTTCTTATGTTTATGAGTGAAGAGGTGAAAATATTAAGTGTATTTGGTCAAGCTTATATATATATATATAGCAGGGTGGGGCAGATGGGACACCTTTTCATTGTATTTTCTCCTCCCATTTGGAAGTAAACAAAGAATATTTAAAGAATTATAAAACCATATCCTTACTACTCCCATAGACCTTTGGTAAATGTTATCAGGATGCATTTTGGCTCTTTGGCAAGAATTTTTTTTAATCACAGTTAAAATTTACGATTAAACCACACAGGAAGCATTCTGGGCTCTCCATTCATTATTATACGAAGCCAAACACCGAATGCACGGTTTCTTCATCCCTGGTTTTCCAAAACTCATGCGTTTCCAAGAACACCACGATAAAATATTAAAGAAATTTTCTCCTCGATTAAAAAAACATCTGGTAAGTGTAATAGTGAATAGTGATTATTATGTCATCATGGCTAAGGTTTTTTTTCAATCTTGAAATGAGGGACAGTTTTTTTTTTAAGTTTTGAAAACTTTTGCTGTAATTAATATAGTCTTTTTTAAATCTTACAAAAACAGTTGTACAAATATTTCGCTTACTGCATGATAAAAAAAACGTTAACAAAAGTTTTGCTGCTTCATGTGTTTAAACAGTTTGCTGTGTGGTATTATATTAAAATAAATTACTATGAAATACCAGGATTACTGTGGATCTGGTATTACGAATACATAACTGACAAAAAATAAGTCCAACTAATTCTATAGTAAAATATATATATTTTGTCTAAATGGCACGATGCCATTAGAGGATTATTGTGATTGACACATTTTTACTATTTTAGGACCGCAACGAAATATTTGCGTCTCTCTACTCCCTCAAGTGGTTCTTCCAATGTTTCCTCGATCGAACACCATTCCCTCTCACGTTACGAATATGGGATATCTATGTATTAGAGGGGGAGAGGGTTTTAACGGCAATGTCATTTACCGCACTTCGAATACACAAAAGTAAGTTCTTTGTAAAACTTGATTAAACCATATTAGCTGGTTGGCAAAGTAGGCATGTCCACCATGGTGTTTTCTGCACTGCATTCATCAGTAACTGTTAGAAACCATTAAGTTCTGAGTTGCATGGCTAAGTATTTTGCCTCCCCTGCATTTAAAAAAAATTCACCTATGTTTTTTAACATGGAACTATTCTATGTGGGTGAGGCCTTACAGTGCAGCACGTCATGGGGCCAAAGATTTAGGCAAGATTTGGCCTATTACACCAAAACCCAGGGTGCTACAACTCACTAGTGACTGGGTTGGAGCAATGGCCGTTAAATGTCTTGCCCAAAAAAAACATACGCCTATTGGTATCAGGCATTGAACCTGGTATCTTTTAGTTACAATGCAAGCACCTAAACCCTAAACAAGCCAGTGAAGCCACTGCGTTTGGTGTGCACTAGAACCTTAATTTTATAGGTTATTTATATCACGAGCCACCCCACCAAAATCTAATGTTTAACCCTCCACCAGCCGCATTGAAGAAGATGGACATGGACGGTATTGTTCGTTTCTTACAAGAAAAACTTTCGCAAGATTTTGGTTTGGATGATGATGCTGTTATTGAACAGCTTAAGGTTTGTGTTAAATGTGTTGGTGTGTGTAATGTGTTGGTGTGTTTTTGTAAAATGTAATGTGTCTGTGTGTGTGTAATGTGTATATACTATCAGTGTGTGAAAGTATGTATTTTGTGTATCGTAATGTTACTGTGTATGTGTATGTATCTCTATGTGTATGTATGTGTGATTAGGTACTAAGTATGTATTTTTTCGTAACATAATTTATAAATTACCCAATTTACTGAACCAACATTAAGAATTTACTCTCCTTGCCCAATAAAGTGACAAATTACCTTATTTACCGAAATAGCAACCTCTAATCCAGTTGGTAAAACTCCCTTTTACCCGATTATATTGGAATTATCCCATTCACCAAAATATTTACCCCAATCTGAGATATTTTGAGTCAACCAAATTTAACCCAACCATTTAAAAACCACCCTAGTTACAGTTTATGCAAATATTTACCCTCATTTTACCCCATAAACGAGTAAATTTTACCCCATATATGATTGAACAACCCCAATTTTACCCTTATTTTACCCCAGATAAACATGGGTGAATTGAAACGAGCTGGTGTAGATCTACCGCCACCCGCTGGAGAAGAGGAATTACCGAAACTTCCGTTTGGACTTAAAGTTAAACCGACCTTTGCACAAGAAACTGGACTCCGATCACCTGTTACCATCAAGTCAAGTGAAGGTAGAAAATTTGAAATTGCCTAAACTATTTATTTTTAAAACTCTCAAAATAAAACTTGAAAAAATAAAGGTATATGCCTAAACAATACTTAAAAAAAAAAAATGAAATAAAATTAGGTTAATCATTTTTAAAGGGGAAACTGTATGTTTTGGAGGGAAAAACAATATTTAAAAACTTTGGTGTTATTTACAAGTAATCACCTCTGGTTAGATTTAATGTGCCTGTTAAGTTTGTTGTTCAGGTACCCTAAAGTGAAGGTTTCAAACTTTACTATTTTTGCAAGTTATATCCGGATTTTCATGTTTCTATTCTATGTGTGTGAAATACCACAGCGTGCCATGAGTTATTTTCGAGTGTTTTTATATCATATTTTTAGGCTTCTTTTTTTTCCAGTGTTTCCATTTTATATTAATTAAGTTTATTTTTAGAGAAACAGAAGAAATCTACATCAATTCGTGGAAGCAAGAGGAAGTCCAAGAAAGATAAGAAAAAAGAAGAACAAATTCCAAACGGAGCAATTCCTACCCCTTCCAGTAACATCAGTAGTCCTCAGCAAAAGAAGAGTGACGAAAAATCTTCCGTGAAAAAGAAGGAAGAGCGCCCACAAGTGGAGAGTGTTGCTTCACCCGTTGAAAAAAAGAATTCATCGAAAAAAGAAAATAGGAAAAAATCTGTTGAACATGTTCCAAGCAATACGAAGGAGTCGTCACGGTTAAGTGACGCCCCGGTATCATCTGATGACGTGCAATCGTCGGGTAAAAGGACAGCGAAGGTAACACCTTCATCGAGCACCAAACAACCGCCCAACAACCCCCCCAAGCGGACAAACGGTCAGTTACGTTTACCGAACGATTCGTCGTCTGAATCACACGGTAGTCATGACAACGGGAAAGTACAAATTGTCTGGAAAGCCCCAAGTCCTGGAAAAACCCCCTCACCCGCACATAACGATAAATTTTTTGGGGGATCCCCAAAATGGGTGACACCCCGGGCAAATTGGGGTTCAATATCCGCTGCTACCTCACCCACCAAAAATGAATCTTCTTCGTATAAAAAGTCAAAAAGCGCCGAGCATTTAAGAAATCATTCAACCGTGCCAAGGTCACATGACAAGGTAAGACATAAATATCTTATAAATTACAATTTCACTTGAACTATTTTTGAGAGATACTGACATAAAGTACTTTATTATTTATGTGCAATTTCTAAAACATCAGGCTGGAAAAGAAAGAAAAACAGGAATAAATGCCATGCAACATGCTAAATGTTGATAATTACACATCAACCTAATAACTGGTGCAACTATTAGTACAAACTATAATGAAGATTAGTTTAATTTTTTATTTTTAGTTTTTGATCAGTAAAATTTATATTCGTTTCGCATAAATGGCTTTTTCTTTTATCTTTTCTCCACTAATGTTGTAGTTTGTTTTTCAATTAAAACAAGTACAAATAATTCTTTACTAATCCAGCAAACGAGGCAGTGAGGCACAACTAATATAATTTGCAGTGTTGCGCATTAATTTTAAGCTAGCAAAATGCCAAACAACTTTAATTTAAAAATCTTTTAGTCAAACAAACTTAAATGCAATGAATTCATTGTCAACTCATTACATATAGTACTGTGGGGTAAGATGGGACACCTTTAGCACATGATATTCTTCAAATATTCTGATCAAGTTTTAAACAATTAACAACTGTTTGTTGAAGTCGTGAGAATACAGTTTTATAATTTTTTGAATGTTGTTTGTGTACCACCAAATGGGACTAGAAAATAGAATGAAAAGGTGTCCCATCTTTTCCCACCCTACCATAACAACCTGTCAAAAATTATTTTAAAAAGGTCTCCAGAAGTTTTTCCACTTAACCAATTGGTGACAGATACTTCATAAAAGATGTCTGTCAACTTGCATTTAAAACACATCTTTTACTACAAGTTGTTCGTGGGGTTCCCTAGCCATAATTTTTTAACACAACCGAACAACTGTTAGTTAAACTAGGTTGTGAATTTTTTATTTAGTTGCTTTAAATCTGTGGAATCTGGATATCTGATTTATATTAATAAGTTTTAAAACTGATAATTTAAAGACATCAACAGTTGGCATGAGATTTATGAATACAGCATGTGTGTCTGCTATAAAACAGGACACCCATATGATCATAAAACAAACTGAAACATAATGTACAAAAAAATCTTGTTATTTCCACAAATTTAAAGCAACACCTACATACACTGCATGGTCTTGGTAGATTTGTTTTAATTTGCCACCTAATTCTTAATTAGCAATAATTAGTACTAACCAACCAGTGATTCCTGTCATTTTGTTCCAATAAACTCGCAGCAGTTTCACATTTTCGAACCGTCGACAGGCCAACGCGCCGTCTACATTTGATTCGTCGGGATCGGGAGAAATCCCGGACTCCGGCGGGGTTTCGGGCGGCGCAGGTCCCGCGGAAGTTTCGCCTTCCGCGCGGCCTTTTAGCGTCTACGATAACGTGCATGGTGCAGCAGGGGGAAGCGGGCCAACGATAAGTGTGACGCCGCTAAAGGAAATAAGCGAGGGCGACACGGACAGTATGTACGAAAATAAAATGGAGGTAAAAATATTTGACAAACTTATTTATACAGCTACTAATAAAAACTGTATAAATATAATAGGTTTGGATAAGATGGTCCATGTTTTCATTTTCTTTTATAATTCCGTTTGGGAGTAAACAATATTATTTACACCCCATCCTTACGACTCTAAAAGGACGTTGTTTATTGTCCATGTTAGTAAATTTGGTTTTATTTTCAGGAATCTCTTGAAAACCTTCGGGAATTAGCTGCTGGTTTAAGTAGAGACCCAAGCCCCATGCCTGGGGGTTCATATAGGGGTCGTAGAACCCCTAGAAGTACCCCATCCTATCTACCATTATCAGGAGAACCCAGGATCCGCGCCGAACAAATGAGCCGCTCGAGGTCGCTGGAGATGGATGACGTCATAAATACAACTCAGACACACCCATACCCCACCCCTTTATCAAAATCCATGCACTCGGTAGTTACCGCGGCCAACGCAACTCAACCTAACTCTGCGTTCCGTCGCGCTGTGGAAGACGCAGGCATACGAACCCCCTTGCCCCGACCACCAAGCTCTACCATGCTATCGTCGGTGCTTTCCCCTAACAGCGACCGTGTGACGTATAAACCCCAACGTCAAGAACAACGACGTTGGAATGAGACGCCATTGGACTCAAATTCGTGGTTGCCCTCGCCAGAGTATTACCCGGACCTGGAGTCGATCCCAGTACCCGTGCATCTGTACAACAGGAACAACAACACACCGGACAAGCGGTTGCCATACCCCCAACACGCCCACCCGAACGTGTATAGTCGGTACGTGGCATCTGACATAAAGAGTGTCAACCGCGTTGCACAAAACCCGACAACCCCTAATATGAAAGTGACTCGCTACGAACCCGAGCCAAATAACTGGGTTGATATAATGAAACTATCCCCAGAACATTCCCCTGCGCCCCACCACGTCACTACGACCCATGTGACGTCATCAGCGCCTACGTCATACCCTCCAAGACTCGAAATACGTCACCAGCAACCGGAAGTGCACCCACCACCCTACGTCAGCCCACGTCATCAAAATTACGCCGTTCCCGATTCGGACGTCGAATACGAGTACGTGACGTCACCAGCTATGACGTCATCGTGGTCACGCACGCGCCGCAAGAACAGTTCAAGCATAGCTGTCCAAACTGACAGTTATTTCGCCGCGAGCACCGACGTTTGATGCCGCACTTATATCTTCCTGCAGTTTCTATCTCCCAGAACAAATTTACTCCCCGCTAGATGGCAGTATTCCTTCATATCGCAATAAGTTCGTCTGCCATATTTATTTCACGTCATAGTAGCCTGTGTTACTTCATATAATCGCGTTGTGTCGAGTACAAAGTCGTTTCTTCGAACAATTCTCATTATTTACCTTTCCCCACTTCATGTATATACGCCGCCATAGCGCCGCTGCGTGGTTGTTATATATTATTTCTATCATGCTGGTGGTCTTCATAAAGTGAACAAATTTTATTCAGCGAATAAAAACTTTTTCATCGCCGCATATTTTAAAATGCTTCGTTTATATTTGCTTGGTGAAAATAAAAAACGACAATATTTAATATTTCCCTTGCTATCTCTATCTGTAATAGTAGCTTTATAGGCAAGAAAATATATGTGTTGTATTATACGGTCGTGAGGCAGCGTGGCACGTCATAGAAACTGATACTTAGGCCAGGCTTAACCCAACACCCAGGGTGTTACCGCATGAACCTCATTTGTGTTAAAACTGGTCGCCCTCCAGAAAGAAATGGATGGGCTAAGGTCCTTTTATGGATTACTGTGAACATGTTTCATTCGCATAAAACCCCACAGTACTACGGTGGACTTGGGTTAAACTAAAGGCTCACTGCTGTAAATAATAAATTTCAATGTTATTGATTAACTTGGTTATAGGAATTCTAAATCAATAAAATAGCAACTTCGTTTTAGGTGAAAGTGTTTAAAAGGTATTGAAGGTTTAAATCGACAGTAAGTATATAGTGGTCAAGTACGTGTTCGATTAGTTAGAATACAAAACACGCCAGTGTTATTTTATCTTCTCAAACTTCAAACACTCATTGCCGTTTCTTCTTTGATAAAATAACGTAGATTGGTTTTACGTATTTACGGATGTTATTTTATTAACAATGTTTTGCAGCAATTCGCCTTGTAAAATTAACTATAGTTGTCAAATGTTGTAAACCAAGAACATTCAAAGAATTATAAAACTATATCCACACGACTCTCAAAGACCGTTGTTATTTGTTTAAAACATGATCAGGACATTTGAATATTATGTGCTAAAGGTATCCCATCTTCCCCCACCCTACTATATATATATGTTATGAAATCTATCATAACATTAGTATATCATGTGAAACTGATTTCGCGAAGATAAGTGGGTTTACAAACCACGCAAGCTTTATATAACCTTCTGCGCAGTAAAACTCGCATTTAAATGCATCATTTGTCGAAATTTGATTAAATATTAGTTACCTTATACCAAATATAATTACGTAACTTAAAGTACTTGGTTCATTTTAACGTGATAAATTATTGCAGCTTTGAATATTTTCTAATTTCGCAACGGTAATGGGACAACTCTGGCTTAAACCATAACACCTGTGGTATATAGGTCTCGCCATATAGGAACTCACCTCTATTTGAAATAGAATTACACAACGTTTAAAAATACTTGACTCTTTTTTCGTAAAATTACAAGGCTATTTGTATTTGGCATAATACGCGGTCGTAAATTGCGTAGATAAGAGTCGTTTAACGTCTAACATGCACGAGATATGGCCAGATTTCAATTTTGTCAACTGAGATTAAAATTCTGTGGTCTTATCGTAACATCGACATCAAAATAGCATATTCAGTAATTTCTGCTTCGCACTTGTTTTGCATAAACATTGCGGCAACACTGCGGTTTTTTGAAAATGTCACTCACAACACTGCGGCCTGATCGAAATGGTAACGATAACAAATGACGTAACAATAGAAAACGCGGTGTTAGTTCGAGATCTCATTGTCTGTTCGTCTTTCAACGCGACAGCTTCTTCTGTCAAGTGCAGTCGACCGCCAAGTTGTTTAAAGTGAAATTCGAAAACTACAATTATACCTTCAGTGCGTAAAACACGGGTTTTCTGGTCATTTTCATTATAAACATTACAGTCCGTCAATCCATATGTAAAGTGCAATTTTTAAAACGTTTGGGATGAAAATCGTATCATAGATATGGGCTGTCATTCTAGTACTTACCAGCTATCTTTCATCCCTTATCTTGTTGTTAGACCGTGAAACAAGGATGACGTCAGCAATGACGTCACTTATCTTTTCCGCCGCGGTCGTTTTACTCTGTTTGATTTGTGGAGCTGTGGGTTCGAAATAAAAGCTATGTTTTTAGAAATGTGACGTTTTTTGGTGAATTCCAAACACGCAGTTATCGTGAGAACAGCAGAATATCTGCGTTTAACATTAATATTTAGGAATTTAGCGTGGTTTATTATTGACTTTTAAACGGTAAGTCAAATAAATGAATGTAAGTTGTTTATTGTTAAACCTAAAGCGTATTTTAACGAGTGTTGTTTTGTCGCTAATTTACGACTCTTTGTGTAATTACTTTAAACAAATTTCTCGTTACCAATTTAAAGAAACTGAGTGTTCTGTGAAAGTGTGAAGGCATGGTAAAAGAAGACAAAATGAAGAGAGGTAGGAGAGAAGTCAAGAAAAAGGCAATGAGAGTTCAAATTCTCAAGTCAAGTCTCAATTATTCAGGGTTTTTCAACTTCGCGTCTACGGTCTGTTATTTTAGAATCAATCAACGCGAAGCAATTGTTCGTTGGGTGATACGTAATAATTGTTTAAGCGATTAGAATCTAGAAAATACGTTTTTGTTTTTTATCGCTCGCAGAATCGCGTTTTAAGCTAGCCGGTGCTTCGAGCGAAACGTATTTGTATTCACGTTCAGTATTTGCTTAGACTTCACCAGAACGAGAATCCTTCTAATGTCGTGTCAGATTAAGGCTTGTTCTGTGCTTTGCGCGTTAAGATTTTCGACTAGTTTAAAACATTATGGAGAAAAGAACTGAAAGCGATGTGTATAAGTGTTGTTTACTTCAAGGAAATGCGAGGGAAGGTGATAAGTCTTTACATCCGTTGTGGCGAAAACCCTTAAGTTAAGTTGACGAAAAGGAAATGAACTTTCAATAGACGTACGAGGTATTTATTACTGTTTTATTCTAAGCGTGCATTTACCAACTGTCGTTTAACAGTTACTTTCCGTATTTTTGTTTTTGTATTTTGTTGCGAACTTTGTAACTGAAGTTATGTTATAGTAAGGTGGGACAAAATGGGACATGTTTTCTGTTTTTTTTTCCTGTGAAGCCCCCTGTGAGTGTTATTAATTGTTCAAAACACGGTCAGAAAATATAGGATTTCGAGTTGTCCCGCACAATCGCTGTTTCTCGCAATAAGTTATTTTACGTTCGTGACGAAATTCCAAATTCTCTAAATTAAGCTGGTTTGAACATTTGTCTGTTGTTAAGTTCTTCCGTTTCATATAAGCAAACCATTCATATATTTTTTTTCTACGAGGAAACGGAAATACTTTTGTCTAAATCCCAGATTCTTATTGCGTGACTCGCTGTAGGACTTCAGACAGATTCATTCGAATACAACAAACGTTCTCTATATTTTAGAGAGAAATATTACAGTATTATATCTGTTTAAAAGTTTCATTTATTAACAAAAATATTTAAAGGTAAAATAAAGGTTAACAAAAGCTGAACATATAAATAAATATACTCATTCTTAAATATAACGCTCAGTTTGCCTGTGTTTTAGTAATTTGCTGTTTTACATTTGTCACAAACGCTATATTGCATAGACGTCATTAATGTATTGAATGTACCGAAATTTTGAACAACAATAAATATTTAATTCAATTTTCGCTCGCATAGCGGATGTTGGCTAGACAGGGACTTTCACTATTCTGACGTAACACAGCGTGACGTCATATCCAGCTTGTGTCGTAACAAACAAATACCTCTTCGCTTTGTGGGATGACCTTCCAACTCGTAACCTCAAAACCGGGAAAACGCCGCCAAGTCAACACCGATTATCGAGCTAAGAAAACGTTTGAAGTTTGCAGCATTGTTTTCTAACAATGAACTTTTGTGACGTAGATATTCGATCATTATCTGCAGGAGTTGGTAACTTAAGCAACATACTTCTAATAGCGTTTTGTTAAGTACCGTAGCTGAGATTTGAACCCGAGATCTTCAATGCTTCATTTAATTTGAATCAAAGACCGCACTTTTCAGGTATTTTAAAACCGCATTTTCAAAAGTCCACTGTTAAGATTGGTGTTTTTATAATTAGCAAGTATAGTTAAACTTTTGTTGTGTTTAAATTTAATTTGTTTATAACATAAAATGTCCGTCGCTCTTATGCAAAGGTTAAATTAATCTAAGATTTATTTTTATATCAAGCGTAATTACATTTTCGGTTCGACTGCCAACCATTTGACTGCTGAGTCTAATATTGATAAAACTGATTATAAAACTAGATGTTTCTTCTTTGTGGCGAAATTTTTGCAGCGCGTTACCGTTACAATGTGTAGCCGTGCGATAATTTGAAGTTTGAAATCTCACCGTGTATTATTACTGTGTAATATCCACAATAAATCGGTTTAAGTACGAATTGACCTTTTATTTAAACTGTCTAGACTAGACTAATGAGTTTAGCTTTTATACAACGCTACTTATTAATTAATTAACAGTAGGTTGGGGTAAGATGGCCCATGCTTTTATTTTGTTTTATCATCCCGTTTGATGGTAAACATTTTTTTAGAATTACATCATCGTGTCTTTTCAACGATTTTAAAGAAGCATTGGTATTGTTTAAAATACGATTTGGCAATCTGGGAAATAATGTGTTAACGGTATCCATCTTACCCCCACAGTTTAATACAACCTCACAGTATAATTGTAATGTGTCCTTGACATCTTGTAATCTTTAATGCAGAAAATGCGAATACGAAAAATCTAATTAAAGATGACAAATCTATCGGAGTTAAAACATGAGATTAAAACCGTGGGTCTAGACGGAGTTGTCACTGTTAATGTTCGATCACAATTTGTCGTCAGAGTTGAAATTACCGGCGCATAGATAAGCTGTGTTCCTTTTGAAGTTCCTCACAATGTAGGGTATAAGATAAGCTGTATATAGTAACTCTACATGCAGTATTTGATTACAGACTCGCGTGTCTATTCGTTAAAGCGAAATTTGCTTGCTGTTGCGACTTTGTTTGTACGTTTTGTCTCATTTACTCAAGAATTTGTAATGAAGCTCTGATTAATTGTTGTGTCATTTTAGCCTTTGGTCAATTGCGGTTGTTTGATTTGACTCCGATTTCGGGCGGTTTAAACTGGTTTTATTACGTGATTCACTTGATCATTTAACCCATACCCTCGTAAGCCGTAAGTGCCGGCAGCTGTACAAGATATCTGGTTACATTAAACCCCGGTTACGTCGACTTAATATAGGCGTACAAGCACCTGCTGTATTGCTAAACACTAAAAGACTGATCATCTTTTGCTTGGTGCTGCCTTTTCTCGCTTGAACAAATCGTAGGGTGATTTTTTATTCAGCAACAAATTTTGCAAACTAAACGGACTTGTAGCAGAAACGGTTTAAATTTTTAAACCTGATTTTAACTAGATAAAAATATATAGCAGATCCATTTATTAGAAAAGTTGTGCGTATTTTTATATGCAGTAAGTTGTAGCCTTTAAGCTTGTAGTCTTTTAATTGGCGTACCTTTGTTGTCGCTCTCAAAATAAAATTATTTTTAAAATGGTCATACAAAATCAATTAAAAATTAAGAGTTAATTTTATAAATTAAAGTGTGTATTGTTTCAACTCATTTTTAATTCATTTTTGTAAAATTTTGTAGTAAGTTTTAAAACATATAACTTTGTGTGGCTTAAAAATGCCAACTTTTAAACTGAAGAAGATACAAACAGGTTAAAGTAGAGTTACATAACACACAAGTTATTTGACACCGGACAGGATATTGCATTCTATGTGTTATTGCTTGTAGTGAATCTGCGGAACGCAAACTTCCCAAAAGCGGAAACCATTAAACCACTTGTTTATTACGGCAGTCGGCATGGGAAATTAATTTCGTTTAAATTCCAGCGACCAGAAGATATATAGTAGGGTAGGGAAGATGGAACGCATTGTATTTTCTCGTACCAATTGGTAGTAAACAAAGAACGTTTGGGGAATTATAAAACCGTATCCTTATGACTCCCATACACCATTGTTAGTTGTTTAAAACACGATCAGGAAATTTGGATATCATGTGCTAAAAGTGTCCCGTCTCCCCCCACCTTACTATATGGTGATGTTTTTGTATCATTTTTTTTAATGTTTATGATATTTTAAATCCTGTAAGATTTTCGGGTTATTTTTGTAACCGTTTTATAAATAGGACGTTTTTGTTGAAGTTAATGTAAAAAATTAACGCATAAAATCTACAATTAAAGTTATTGTTATGGATTATTGGAATTGTGTTTGCTTTTAGGTAATGTTTATATAATTTAGTTTATATGAGCCGCGTAAATTTAATGTTTGAGAAACAAGCAAATGTCAGTTATATTTTTTGTTTTTGTTTTTGTTTTAATGTAAATACGTTAAAACTTTGTTTAGTCTGTCTTAACCAAATTAAACTTTATTAAGAGATAAAAATTAACAAAACATTTTTTACATTTGACCGCATTTCCTTGTTGGTATTTTAATACAAACTCTTATCAGTTTGTTACATTATTATAATTTATTTGTTACGTCATGCTTAAAATGTTCCGCAAACAAATTAAAGAAAATTTTTAAAAACTTGTTTTCTGGTAATAGGGTACGTTGTTTTAATACGCCTTAATTTTAATAAGGATCCTACGTAGACATTGCTACGGTTTGTTTGGACACGGGTGCTGCCAAAATGGAATTTATCAGTTTGAGTTGTGCTGTAAAGTGTGAGATATACGCCTTAAGATGTGACAATATTTATTCAGCAGATAAGAACTGCAAATATTGAATCTAGTTTGACAAAAGTGACTTTACTGCGACCACACGCATTCAAATACCCGGGAAATCTAATTAGAGATCAAAATCAAAGAGATCGCTGACACAGTCGTAAATACTGCTGGAAAAAGTTAAACCAATGTAATATCCGCAATGTTAGTCATGAAGTAATATTACTCATGTACCACAGCATTGAATATAAGCGTTGTTTACTAACAGTCTGTGAGGCAAGATGGACACCTTGAGCACACAATATCGCATATATCCTAATTGTGTTCGAAATAATTAACAACGCGTCGTGAGGATGCGATTATATAGTGTTAAACATATTCTTCGTTTACTAGCAAGTAAAACAAGAAAATAGAATGAAAGTGAATCACCTTACTACCTCCTACTACAATATAGCTTTAGGATTAATGCTCTATGAAACCGTTGCTTTTTAAATTGCCAAATTGATTCAGCATTTGTCTACGTGGTAATTGAAGATGAAAACGTTTTTTTTATTAACTTAAACGCTACTGTTTTTACAACATATCTACAGAGACTGACACTGTCAATTTAAGTTAAATACATATCTCTATAGTAGACTATTTGTTAGAATTGATATTTTTTCCGTCCCGTAATTCGCAGCACTTGATTCTGAGACAAATAAACTTGTTGTGTGTTTTCGCTATTTTGTTTTGAAGTTAAGTCATATATTATATCGGGATTTAAGCTGAAAAATCAATGTTCGTACAGTGTGTGTTGTGCAAATAACTCAATCAACGAAGTCGTTTCTCACTTTTACCCAAATCTTTCCAAATTTGTTTTTCATTCTGAAATCCAGCTTTGAAAACAAAGCTTTCCTGTTTTCTTTTGCGCGGCTGTATTTTGGGTTTGCGAGATTGCCAACCAAATTAACTTAAATGGTTTCTGTCAGTCACTGCTCTGTTAGAAGTTTCGAATATAAGGATCTAACTTTAGAAATCGTAGCACGTTTGTCGGATGCTGCGGCTAGTCTGTTAATACAACGCAGAACTCTTTGCTGGTCGTAAATTTAGACGAATTCGTTTTCAATGAAAAATAAGGGAATAAGGAAATCGCTGGTATGTTATTATTTCCACTATTATCCTCTACGCGCATAAACCGCCAAAAATCGTTTTATTGTGTAAGTTTAGTACTTCGATCTTCGCTACCGTCACCGTAGAAACAGCAATATATCATTTATTCAGCAGTTATACCACGCAAGTTTCATATATTGCTTGCACACATTATGCATAACGTGGCGTCATATACTACAAACGTCTCCGCTTACAATTTGTTTGCAAACATTTGTTTAAAAGTTTTCATTAAATTTTTTTTATTTTTTTGACAATTAAATTTAACGGTCCTTTTAAACTATATGGGTTAGCTACGGTGAGTTAGGCGTTAAGTGACCCAGTGGTTACATGTTTGCAAATTTGCTAGCAGCCTGCTTCCATATAAAGACCTTCGGCACATTTTTTGTATTTTTTAAGCGAACCAGGTCTAACTGTGTGGTTGGTTTGGCTGTTTTGGTTTATCCAAGTAAGCTAGGTGTAACAACCGCAAGTTGATCCCGATTAACCTCGGGGTTGGTTGGTATGTTGGCAATATATACACCTGGTTGAATCGACCTGAATTTATACTGTACCATGGGGTTAGCAGTGACGCTTTTATTTGAACATTTTACTCATATTATATATAGTAGAGTGGGGGAAGGTGAGACACCTGTTCATTCTATTTTCTCGTACTATTTGGTAGTAAACAAAAAATATTCAATAAAGTATAAAACCGTATCCTCACGACTCTCGTAGATTGTTGCTAATCGTTCAAAACACGATCAGGATATTTGGATATTATATGCTAAAGGACCTATCTTCCCCATCCTAATGCACTAGATTTCTGTGTTTTAAGGCGAAGAACATCTGGCACTAATATTGAAGTTTTACTTTACACAGTAACTTGCAAGCGCGAGTATGGCGCAACGGAAGCCTATGTAATATGAAAACCTGTGTTGTATAACGCACTTGGTTTTAACCAGGTTTTACCACCGTGCGGGATAAATAAGTTATAATGGTCAAAATATTTTTGCCCAAAATACCATTAAGTTATAAACACATATACGCCCAACCCAACCCATAACTCCACACCCGTTTTGCAAAATATTAACTTACTGAAATCAATGCAGTTCTTCTACCAATAGCAGACATAAGCCTGTCTTAACCACAGAGGAGCATTTCAATTATACTTCTCCCAACGCTCTGTGTGGTAAGCAAAACTTATTGATGTGGTTTCAATTGACGTTCATGTGGCGACCACAGTCTATAGCGAATCACAACATTAACTTTAATTAAGACTCTTTATGCTAGAGGAGAAATTAGCTTAGTCATTCTAAGCCGTTTTTTCTCAAGACCTTTTAATTTCAAATCGCAAAACAACAGAAAGCGATAGTCGTACATCACAAAAGTTGAATTCGTTATGTATGAATTAAGGCATAAATTATGAACCAAGACACGCCCGGCACGCCAGTTGACGTGGGGTGTAATTTCCATTTGTCCAATAACCGCATAAATAGAAGCAAATTAAAATCCTCCAATTTGGTAGTAAACAAACATTTAACGATTTTTTATAAAACTTTATCCTCACGGCTCCCATAGACCGTTATTAATTGTTTAATACACGATTCGAAATTGGTTATTATGTGTCAAAGGTGTCCCATCTTCCCCCACCCTACTATACTAAAAATATCTAAATAATAAACTAAATGCAATTTAAGCCTACATTATAATTCCTAACCTACTGTTTTACAAAAAAAATGTGACTGAACTAATAAATTTTTATCGACTTTAACTTCTGATTGTCATCCAATAGCGAGTTAATCTTAAACCTCGTGGTTGCCACCCACGTGATGTAAAACACTGGTCTAAGTTTCGCATTATTTAAGCGGTTTAATAAACATACCGCACACGTAGAAATATATCTGGTAGCATTCACAGTAAAGTAGATAGCAGGCAAGTCGATAGCTCTATTCAGCGTTCTAGAAGTTAGTTTCTTCTTTGCGGCTGTTTTGATTTTTGTAGTTTTCATAATATAGTAGGTTGGGGTAAGACGGTGGATGCTTTTATTCATATTTCTCATCCATTTAACAGTAAAACAACTAATATTTACAAAATTAAATATACAATCATATCTTCACGACTCTAAAAGATCTCTGTTAGTTGTTAAAACACGAACTGAAAATTTATATGTTTGAAGCATCCCATCTTACCCCACTAAACAGGGTGTTGATTTTTAACATGTCTTTTAAATCGTGCGTTAAATGTTCGGTTTTTAAGCCTAATATTTAGTTGTGATGAAATAAATGTTTCGGGTGGTTTAAATGGTGTTACAGGTCAAGTCAAATGCTAAACCAACATAGAACGTTTATAGCACGGCCCAGTTGCCTTAAATCCCTATATTAAAGTCGTGTTGATATATAGATTATGGGGTTGTGTTGAGATGGTTGTTTAACATACCATAACTTCTCGTTCGCACTAAAGTACGCATGACGTTTCGGACAGCAGGTTGACTATATATGACGAAAAAATGGCAACAATGACGCGCTAGGCACATGCAGGTGTTGTAGAAAATTTCATACAAAAAAATTATTCTAAAAATGGTAAAATACTGTTAGTTAAGATTGTCCATGTTATATTTCTTATGCGTCCAATGAGGTAAAAACACATATATATTATTGCAGAAATAGATTATACCGTCTCTTCGCGACTCTCATAGTTAAAACAGGATAAGGAAATATAGGATATTGTGTGCTTATGGTGTTCATTTTACCCCACACTACAATACTGTTGACATTTTTGCCCATAGGCAAATATAAGTTAAGTATCTTTTTTAAAAAGTTTACAGCGTAAATAAAAGGTTTTATTTTTCCACGGTTACCTTGTCGCTTAACCTGTTAAATGGATGACCTCAAAGTTATTTAAGTTAAGCGACCGTGCAAGAACGAATCGCATAAAACTCGCTATTGTTCAGCGTAGCCTATACACCAGATAAAAACAACCTAAAGTCAATTAAGAATCTATGGTCAATTCTCGCGTTTTGCACTTAAAGGTAATTTAGCAATAGAGATCAATTACGGCCCAAATTATCTACATTTTGGTCAAATTTGTGACAGAATTTTTCTCACTAGCGAACAAAGCTATCGTTGTTGTATTTAAATCCAAAGGACTTGGTTAAGACATTCCAGTTTGTAACATAGCCTGATATTAGGACGTTTTCTCACGGTTTTGTCTTTGTGAATATAAACACTCCTCCGGTGCTTTGTAACTATACCCGGAAAAAGACTAGATTTAGATAAACACGTGTAAGACTCTAATGCGGGGTTCATAGAAATACTATACTGTATTTATAGCAAATATTTCACTCTATCAAGCCTTTTATTCTACCCCGCTAAAAGTAACTGTAAATTAAAGTTTTAACTAGTATTGAAATGTCGCGAAATGTAGACATTTTAACGTGGGTTGCTTTTTTAGGTGGTTTAGCGAAAGACTTATAGGTTAAACGCGGGACTCGCTATTTGTGGATTACGTCACACAATATGTTTTCCAATCGATGATGACGTAGGTGCGGAAGTTAAATTACCTCATCGCTTACGTCATAAATATTTCGCGTTCCGCCAACGCGTACAATTTGATTAAATATCGTCGTACGTCTAAATATTTCCGCTGTGGCTTAAACCATAAAACCCGCCCGCCAAAGTGTATACGTAGTTACCGGCCGCACTGGCAGACCAGCCAGCACTTAGCAAATATAATTCGCCATAAAACCGACTTAGGAAACTAATCGCTACTTAAAATGGATAACCACTGCTTTAGCGCATTTGCTACGCTTATAACAGCGGTTTATTGGGCACGGATATATGCCGATATAAAACCTTTTTGCTGAACAATTGTTCTTGATTTTTGAACAACCCATTAGTAACCACTGGATTGAAGCAATTGCCGTTAAGTGTCTTTATAAAAAGTGATTCTCTATTAATTTGTTAAAGTTTTATTTTTATATTATTGCTCCAATTCGTAGTAAACAAAAATTATTTACAGATTTGTAAAATCGTATTTTCAACCATCTTATCCCACAGTACTATATTCATTTACTGTGCTTATAAAGCGGCTTTTTCGAGTCTTGTTGAGATTCTGCACTGAGCTAGAGTAATTATAAAACAAGCAGAGACGTTCGACAGACCAAACATGTTCTGATAACATTCATTTCCAAAGATCAAGTTGTCAAGTTGCTTTCATCTTAGATTAGTTGTTACGTCATAGAGAGACTGTTATGTCAGCAAGCTCGGCTAAGGTTCGGGACTTTCTGTTGTTAAAAGGTTTTGTATTTCGATCTTTCTGAGATTCCAAGATGTTTTAACACTTTTCGTTTGAAATTAGGCGTGTATTTGTACAAATATTGGGTGTGTCTAGTATCGTATACCATAGGCGTTGGTTGAACCACATTTAAACAGTGAAAAGCGCTAAATTTAAATGTATTAAGATGGAGAAAGACGGGAAACTTTTAGCTTATATATACTATTCAAAAAATGTGATCATGTTTTAAACAGTGCACAACGGTCTACGGAAGTCGTAACGATGCAGTCTTATAATTCTTTGAATGCTCTTTGTTTACTACCAAATGAGATGAGTAAACAGTAAACAGAATGAAATGGTGTCCCATTTTTCCCCATCCTACTTTATTGGATTCGTATGACACTCATATCGTGCGAATGAAATTTTCAACATTTTTTAATTTTTATTATTAATAAAACGACAGTCGTTATTTATTTTCTAACACGATTTTGGTTAAAACGGAAGTACAAAACTTGTTTGGAAAAAGGCCTGGCGACTGCTACATCGTCAAGCTGCTAAAACTAAAAAAGAAAAAAAAACAACGCAGAAATATATAATCTAATCTAAAATATAATCTCGTTTCTAAACTTATATTGCTTGTTTTGAAGTTGTTGAATGTTCTTTATCAATTGAGCGTGTGAACGCTACGTTGCGGTTTTTGACTCTGAGAATAACATGTGTACTTGCTGTAGTACATGATAAGTTAAACATTCGGTTTTCTAGTTATATATATATAATTTGCTTGGTATTTAAAGTATTTTAAAGTGTGAACTGGTGCAGGAGGTTAAATGTTCAAATCTAGTTAACATTCGATTCTAAGAAAAAACTTTATTTTTCGCTTCGATTGGGCATACGGTAACGAAAGCAGGTTAGAATAGTGCGCAAATGCGAACAGACGTTGTTAAAATGGTATGTTTGTATGGAAAGAGCATGGGGTGAGGGGAAATGAAACACCTTCTCATTCCTCTTTCTTGTTTCATTTGGTAGTAAACAAAAACATTCAAAGAATTATAAAATCTGTATTCTCACGACTCCCATAGACCGTTGTTAATTGTTTGAAACACAATCAGGATATTTGGATATTATATGCCCTAAGTTACCCCACAGTACATAAAAGTTCATGAGTTATGCCTCTGCTAATTTGAAAGAAAACCTAAAGGTCAAAAACGGAAAAGTCATGCCTGCTTATAACTCGACTGTGGGCATGACCGTCGCTACCAGGGATAGGGGTGTAACTTTTATTTTTTAAATCACTCCCTTGGCTGCAATCCAATTATGCTGGATGTTTCCGAAGACAAAGTGATTCAATTACAGTAAATTTAATTCAAGAATCAATCAATACAGTGATGTGAAGCCAACAGATTTGTGTCATTTGCTTTAACTAGTTGTAAAGAAAATTGTTAGTTTGGTTTTAATCCAATAAGTAATGTAAAGTTTTGTATCCTGTCAATTTAAGACATTTATGTTTCTCACTGGGCCAATGGAATAAGAAAAAATGAGACGCAATTTAAAATGCACGTAAAGTTTTTGTGGTGTATTTTTTATGCACTAATCGTTTTGTAAGCGTGTAGTACAAAATACTGTCAATTAAAAGGAAAAAATAGCTACGTTACATCAAAGCAAATGCTTACGTATTTGTACTGCATTCGGTTTGTCTGATCGTTTTTAAGTGTACTTTGTACTTTTAGTACATTTGTAAACCAGAACATCTTCTTATACAGACTTAAGCAGGAAGGCATTCAAAATTATGCGGACAGTATAAGCTAACCTGGATAATCTGTCTACATGATCAATGATAATTTCACTTAATAACATGCTCGCCAGGTAATTATGGTAACTCGATAACGCTGCGCTTAATTATTGTAAAAGCTTGAAAGAGCTTTTGAATTTACATTCGATTTAACACAAATAGTAGGTTGGGGTAAAATGTTTCATGTTTTATTCTATTTTGTAGCCCCGTTTGGTAGTAAACAAGAATATTAACCAAGTTATGTAACCGTATCCTTACGCCTCTAAAAGACATCGTTAATTGTTAAAAACACGAATAAAATATGGGATTTTATGTGCTTACGGTACACATGAACCCAAAACCACGTAAAGTATATGTCGAAGTATTTTCTGTTTGTTTTATAAACACTGTAGATCACACAAGAGACCAAATAGGCGATAAGGGAGTTATAACCACCAAACCAAATCGTTTTATACGTAACTTGAGACTGCAAGAACCCAAAACCATCGTGAAGAATTCATTTCTTTATACACTGGTTTGACCTGAACCACAATTGGTTCGTAGATCGATAGACCTTGTTAAACAGATAGTCCAAATGCCCGGTCGTTAGCATTGTCTACTGCTTTCGTTATTGATTCTCACAATCTAATTGGCGTTAACGCCCGAGGGAATACATTTGAGCGAATATCTCATTGACTTAACTATGGACAGGTATCCGGGTTGGCAGTTGGATATTTCATTTTTTAATTTGACAAGCAGGAAAAGGGCGCGACAGTTTTTAAAAAAATTGGACAAGAGTAGAAAAAACGTTATGGTAGTTCATTCGCGAAGCAGATAAATTAACACCACGTTTATGTTAGAGTTTTTATTGTTTGTTTGTTATGTATTAGTTTGCGACAGTTTTAAGAAGTGTTATGTGCCCCCAGCTAAAAATGTATACACTTTTGGCTACCGGGTATTTCCCTGCAGGTAGTATATTGTCTTTGCAAACGATCTGCGCTTTCATTTCGTCTGCAATTCACATTTGCAAAACAGTGCACTTTTTATGTTTATTTTCCTAAAAAATAACTCTACAACTTTATACAGATGTTGCTTATGAATAATAGAGTCGTATTTTGCATATTTCTACTGTGTCTTATAAAATGCGTCTCGGCAAAGTCTCGCAAACCAAACATCGTAATATTCTTGACCGACGACCAAGATCTCATGTTGGGTAAGAATTTTAATTTATAGGGCTATTTTAAATTTACCAATATGTTAAATTAGTAATAGTTTATGTCTAGAAAGACATGTTTTAACTGAAAAAATGAGCATTAGCTGTTTTAATACACCTGAATTGAAACACTTATCATAGCATGCAAAGGACATTTTTTTATCCCTTGTGGGTTTCCCACCTCTTGAGTTTTCCCCCTAATAATAAAGATAAAAATATCTTTTTAACTTCTGACATTACTAAAGAATATTTAAGTTTTTGAAACCAAGTTTGAGATGAAAATTGTATCATTAATAGATAAATATTATGGGCTGTCATGTTTGTTTAAAAGAAACGGACTAGAAAAAAAAATGTTTTGCACCCAAAATATTATCTAATGCCCACCAACATCAAAAACCAACCCAGGTTCGATGGATGTTATGGATTACACACGTGAGAGATTAATCAGACATGGGGCAACTTTCAATAATGCTTTCACCACTTCTCCTATTTGCTGCCCATCAAGGAGTTCTTTTCTTACAGGTAAATAATCAGAAAGTATTTTTTAAAAAGATCTAGTAAAATTTATTGTATCAGAAAATTAATTTCTTAAGAAAATTAAAACGAACATTTGTTTGTTTAACAATTGGTTTAGTTCAACAAATATAAAGTGTGTGTTTTATTACCAAATTTTATTGTTTAGTTTGGTTATACCCCATTATAAATCATGTGTTGCGCTCATTGAAAAACAGGAACTCTTAAATAATTAAACTTTTCATTAAACCTTTTCGAGGCCTTAAATGTATTTTATGATAATTAATAATTTATGGAAACACTCAAACAATTGAATGCTTAGTGACTGGTGAGACAACATGGGTTTCTAATTAAAAAAATTTTAGAAAAATGAATTTCATTTGATGTTGCTGTCTTTTAACTGATTATTATATTTGCCTATTTGATTTTAAACAGTTAAAAGAGATGAATAAAATTTATGTTATACACCCCACTTTTGTGAAAGTTGTTATACTGTATGTACTTCCAATATACAAATGTTTGTATTATAAAGTGGAGGAATGTAATATTTGTATAAAAATATAGTAAAAAAAAAATAAATAAAAAAAAACTAAAATATAACCATAGCTTATTCTTGTAACAACCGACTAACTTTTATGTTTTTGTCAACCGAAAATAATAAGCTTATTATAAGTTTAATTTTTGTATGCTGTAGGATTATACTCTCATAATCACAACGTGTTGACAAACAATGAGAATTGTTCCTCAATCGCTTGGCAAGTAAAACATGAATCCCGTTCTTTTGCAACTTATCTCAATAAAACTGGATATTCAACAGGTATGTATTGTTTCTCTGTATAATGCTAAAACTAACAGAGTATATCATTGTCAAATGGACAGGTTGTATTAATTAACGAAGAACCTTTTTTCATATTCTTAACTAAGCGTAAAATAAAAATTGTTTTTATAATATTTAATAAAATGTATGAATATAAAAAGTCTTACAATTTTATCTATATTTATATCGCATATTATGATTGAATTTTTTTATGAATTTATGTCCGATATTATGACATCACAATAGGCTATTTCATGGGTAATTTATGCGTGACATTGACATATTAGATTCCTTCCTCAATGTCACATTGTTTCCAATTATCGTCTCTTGTTGCAACACAATGCAATTATGTTTACACATGAATGGCTTTTGTGTTCCTTCACCTCACACTTTTATTGCGCAATTATGTTGTAAACAAGCACCAGTGATGTGTAAATTGTGATAAAATTGCAAAACGTACCCGAATTGTTTTGCTATAAACTGAAGTCTGATAAAAATTTAATTTTTAAATTGCTAAAAATTTGCAAAAAGTAAAATAAATGGCAAAAATATATTACGATTATTTTGCTGAAAACTGCAGTTGGTCCATTTTTTTTTAAATAAAAGTTTAAAAATGATGGGTTGACAATACGTTCATTGTGGCGTCAATAGCCTACTGTGTCAGAAAAAAACACAGCAAAAGCGGTGAAAGTGGACTTGTTTTTTTAAGATGACAAGATTATCAACTTTGTGGTGTCAGGTTACCACTTTCCATGTCTCCTGCAAATCTAACATTCCATTTTGAAATACACGCCCAAACAAGTGGTCACAAATGCTTTTATGATGTCACAACAATCAATTTAGTTTACAAAGCAAATAGAGAATTGTCGGCTGTTTACCACTTACAGATTGTGATGTCATAAGAGGGCATTGGTCACATGACCCCACTTTACCTTTTCAGTAAATATTATTTTCTATTAAAAAAACAAGTTTAAATTGAAGTAAACAATTTAAAGACAATATGGAATCTTTTTACTCAAATTTGCTCAAAGTGTTTTGTTTATTTATATTGAGGACCAAACGCATTTTAAACCCACCACCTGGGACAAAAATCTTGTTACACTAAAAACAACCATATACTACAGTAACTGTAAAATTTTTTTGAATCCGACTTTGATCTGGTGCTCATAGAGTTGAACGATTCTTGTGTAAAGAAATAATCTGGTTCTACGAAAACGTAACAAACAAAATTAAGTCCAACTTTTGATTTTTGTCTGTTACGTTTTCATAGCACCAGATCCTTACTGTATTACCTTATACAAAAATCGTTTAACTTTATGAGCACCAGATCAGATTTTATACCACAGTAGCCATGAGAACTTTATAAACTTCACTAAATCATATTTAACTTAAAACTTGTTTTAGCGTACTTTGGAAAATACTTGAATGAGTACAACGGTAGCTACATACCTCAGGGGTGGCAATACTGGATGGGATTGGTCAGGAATTCAAGATATTACAACTATTCACTACGACATAATGATGTAAAGGAATCACACAGAGACAATTACCGAGATGTAAGAATTTTAGGATTTATTTTTTATAGATTGAATAATCCAGTCTTTACAACTGATAAGCTTGTCTGACAGACATAGAAAATAAATAAGCAGAAGTAATAGAATAAAAACTAAAGCCTGGGATTTAAAAAAAATGTATGCCGTATTTCTTGTTTGTTTTTTTCTATTGTCTACCTTTAGGGGAAGCAGCAGCTATAACATCTGGTAGGGTTCATGCATGCAGTAACGTTCTAGGTTAATGGACCAATTCTAGTCTATACCTCATGTCCCATGTTGTAGCACCTGCACCTCACCCATGTAGAACAGATTGGTCTTAATATTAACATGACAACCAATACGTAAGATGTGACTTTCATTTCATGCTTCCTGGTTTAAAAAACTGCAATATGTTCGGTATTGTAAGAAGTTAAAAAAAGGGCTGTCATGTATTTAAGACTGACCAAAATGGTGCGTGCGTTATGTTTATGAATAGAATATGCTGCTAAATCATAAGTATCTTTAAAGTAATCCAATTCTCATCTCCAAGGATTACTTCACTGACCTTATAGTAAATCGGAGCATGACTTACTTTCGTCGGAAGAAACATGAAGAACCCGACTCTCCGATCCTATCTGTCCTCAGCTTCCCTGCTCCTCATGGATCAGAGGATGGTGCTCCTCAATACCAACATCTTTACGCAAACGTCACATCTCATATGTAAGAGGGTTTGTGATCATGAGTCTTCTATTTTTTTATATGTTAGTATAAGTGAATAAAAGGCAGGGAACTTAAGGTTTGTGGCAGAATTGTTCCTTTATCGTAACACCCAGATGCATGGGGCTTTATCTTCACACAGGTGTTATGTTTCATACACATTGTGCCAGCTTACGAGTTTCTTGTATGTTACTTTGTGGGTGATTTTTTTGTATAACACACTATATATCTTTCCAGCACACCAAGTTTTGATTACGGTCCTAACCCTGATAAACATTGGATAATATCAAGTAGGAAAGTCCCAATGGATGAAACACAACATAGATTCTCATCCATACTTCAACAGAAACGACTTCAAACTCTAAGATCTGTAGATGACGCTGTGGATAGGGTGAGTACCTGGTGCTGGCTGTCGAGTTATAACACGGGTGTCTTCTTATACACAAGATAAACACATGTTCAATGTTGAGTTGTAACACGAGTGGTGTATTCATACAACTTGTGCTTGTTGTTGAGTTATAACATGGGTGTCTTCTTGTACACCAAACACACATGATTTATTATTACACCTCATGCTCACCGTCAAGGCGTCAAATTATTAAGACGACAAATGTTTTTTTACCCAAGACACACTCAGTGTATATATTCACCATACATTTCACTTAAACTAAATGGGAGAAACATAACTAACAACCACTTTAACCACTTATTTCAAAAAAAAGTCACATTGGTTATATATTCACAAATACACTTCCTCATCACATTAATTAAATCATGTGACTAAGATGTTACTATGCTCTCCCACATCAATTACACATTTCAAAACATAGTTTCTCCATTATGTTTCCTGTGTTATCACTGTGGGCGAATGTTTCCTTGGGCAAGACATTTACCGGCAATTGCTCCAACCTAGTGGCCACTAATGGGTTGTCTAAATTACCAGCTAAACACAAAAAAAAGTCGTATTTATTTGTGTATGAACACACTTGTTTAACGAGTGCTGTTTTCCGACCGCAGCAAGTTACATTCATTCACTAAACCTGCTTTTCCTAACTTGTCATTTGATTTCATTTTCTTCTTTGAAAATATAAAGAAAGTTATAAAGCATTGTTGGTTAGAGGTGTGGGGTGTTCCAGTCTTATCTTATTCATATTTCTTTATTATGACGAATATAGTTCCAAGTATGTTTTCATACAAACACACCTGTTACAATATGTATTATGACATCATACTGAAGATAAGAGATGGTGAAATATGTGGATTATTACGTAATAATATTCCTGAGTCATTTATAATATTTGATGTATTTTTTCTTTTTGTGGAAGTGTTTTTCTCTGTTTGGGGTTTTGGTATTTTACTTAGTAAATGCATGTAACTTTTTTTTTATGTGCCAGGTAATGTCAAGGGTTAACAGGGGTGTTCTGTTTAATACATCTTGGTGCCCGCTTGCAAGTTATTAAGTATCTTTGTAGGTGAATATTTTAGTATCTGTGTATTTTTCATTTCTAATAAAAAAATTCTGCCCTTTTAAAACTCATAGATATCTCATTTTCCATTTTAGTTTGTTTCTATGTTGCAAGATACGGGTGAACTGGACAACACTTATCTACTTTATACATCGGACCATGGGTTTCATATTGGCCAGTTTGGATTAGCCAAAGGGAAGAGCATGCCTTATGACTTTGATGTAAGAGTTCCTCTATTTATGAGAGGACCTGGAATCCAAGCAGGGTTGCAGTAAGTGATAATTGTGGCTGATATAGTACATTTGGTGAAGATGGAACATCTGATCATTCTATTTTCTTGTCCTATTTGGTAGTAAACAAACAACATTCAAAGAATTATAAACCGTATCCTCATGACTCTTGTCTAAAACACGGTGAGGATATTTGATTATTCCCTGCTACAAGTGTGGTCAGGATATTTCAAATCATAGAATTGTTATTACAGTGATCCATTTTACGTGTGTGAGGTCCTGCAGCACAACACACCATGGATGCTGTAATTTAGGCCAGAATTGGCCTATTACCCTGACACCCAGAGTGTAATGCATAGACCTCACCAAATGTCGAAGCTTAGTTGTTGTCATGTAACTAAAAAATAAGAGGTTTAAAAATAAGCGAAGCTTTAATTTTAGACGGAATTTTGAGTAATTGAATAGAGTTCAACGTCCTATTAGTTGTCAACTTGTAGTGCTTAAAATTTCCCTTGTATAAGTCAGTAGCTTGGTTTCCTATGCTTTACAATGTTTGGTTTAAAGTATTAAAATTTTACGACTGACTACTGTGATTTATCACAGGTTAAACAACTTCTGTTTACTCTCATTTATTACAACTCAAACCAATAAACCTCACTTTAAACTAAAGTTACCAGTGTTTCCAAGAAAAAATACGATTTTTCCAAACTTTCTTAAAACAGTTAGTAGATAGCTTAAAATACTGCTAAAACACATTTGTGTAACACTACATGTATTGTTTGAAAACATTAAAAAGTATTTGCGCAACACTGCAATTATTGGATAGTTTAATAATGGAATGTGCTTTTCAAGTTTGCAAATATATTTAAAAGTGAATATAGTTTTTATTAGGTAGTTTTAATTTAAAACAATGTGCCACATGACTATTTCCCGCCACTTATTCAAGGTTTCTAATTTCTATGTCTATTTAATTAATAGACTAACGATGCCATTAAGATGAAATAAATATCTCTTTCTTTACAATTAATTAAACTTGATTTTTGTCTCTTGTTTTTTTGTGCCACCAGATCCTTATGTATTTTTAGTTAAATAAATATAATCTATGTTTATAATAATGTATTACCATCCACTCCACAGTGTGAATGAGATCATACTAAACATTGATATGGCGCCCACTATACTTGGTATAGCTGGAGTAGAAGTTCCTGAATGGATGGATGGAAGAAACTTTATGCCGGTTATAAGAAGGTTAGATCACAATGTATTAATCTAATAAATACCCATTCATTTTAACAGTGATTTTAAACAATAAAATAATAAAATGAATATAACATTTAAATTGAAAACAAAATAGTTTATTATATAAAATTATTTATTAGTTTTAAATGGCTGCCATCTTATCCCATACTTTTTTTATATGATTAAATTATTTACATATATGCCCTTTTCCCACTGTTGCGACATACTTTTCCCTGTTATACCAAGCTTTACCTGAAGTTGAATGAGGTTAAAAGTTAAATTTATATCACAGGCAACCGGTCACCCCACCATGGAGGGATAGCTTCTTAATAGAAAGGGGGAAGATCCCACTCAACAGAGTTCATCTTGCTAAGCCTGTTCTACCTTCGAAACAAGAACGAATAGAGGAGGTTAGTATTAAGTTTTCACACAGTTGGCTCTAAACCAGAGGTAATGGGTTCAAGGCTCGTCGCTGCTACAATTGTTGGCTAATGTATTCTGGGGCGAGACACTAAACGGAAATTGTGCCAACCTAGTGGTCACTAATGGGTTGTCTAAGCTATTAGCAGTCCCACAAAGTCACATTCGTTGTAACTCATAAGCTAGCATGAGGTGTATGGAACAGAACACCTGTGTTATAATGACTGTTGTTTTCTTCCCACGGAAGAATAAAGCAAGTAACATTCAATTGTTCAACTTTATATTAAACAGGAATGCAGATCTCCAATTTACAAATATCCTTGTGATCCTGGTCAGGAATGGACATGTGTGTTGGAGGATGGAGAATCAAAGTATGTATTTTGTTTGAATCATAACACACAAGGTTCAAGGCTCCATGAAGTAACTGTGTGACACTTTTTGCAATTGTTTATTTTACTTTTAGCAATTGTTTTATAGTCAAGAACCTTGCTTTTTAACTTTTTATTCATAGCGTGTTTTAACAACTGTTGTTTTGCTGTTGATTCCTTGGTATTTAATGTATACAGTGTGAGGTACCGTTTTCTAAAGAAATAAATAAAAATATGTTACTTAGTCTGTTTTTATTCATGTACTATAATATTATAACTTATGATCAATTTTAACCATGTTTCTTATTTCTTAATAGAATACGAAAATGCAAAAGGTTTAAAGTTCCAAGAACTCGGTAGGTTTATTATATTTTATTAGATCTTTACTTATGATTATATGATATCTATGTTAACAAACATTTCTATGTTTAGATCACAAAAACGACGCAGAAAGTGTACGTGTCATGGGAAAAAGAAAAGTATGTTTTCTCTATTTTATTTATGCACACTTTGCTTGAGCTTGATTAGTTTATTTAATTTGTTACTTCTGCTGCCATTTTTTATCTTTTCTGGTATTTAAAAGGTCATTTTTATTTCCATGTTTCATCTGGCAAGACTTCTTTTTTTGTGGCTTAAGAGGATTATGATGTCATACCAATTTATTGTTATGTCATAAAAACCTGTTTCATCACAGCTACTGTGTCACATGACTGCATGCGTCGGTTAAACCAAATCAAGCGTGAATACAAACGATTCGCAACAACGAACGAGCGACGACGGTTCATCCGAAAAGCATCAGCTTTACGAAGAAGCAACCAATGGCATTCCTTCCTCAGTGGTGACGAAGGGGGTCTGGGTTCGAGTAAATATTCTGACGAAAGTTTCAGCTCCCTGGGTGGAAGCAATGGTTTGTTCAGGACCAAAAGAAGATCTCCTAATAATGAGGTGAGGGAGACAGTTTTGAGATGTTACCTTGTTCAGGATTTACTTTTGAGACGTTACCTTGAACAGAATTCACTTTGAGACATCACCATGCAAGCGCATTTAAAACACACACAGATTCTTTCCAAACTGCATATAAAACACTGAGTAAACATGCACTTGTAATACAAAACAAAAGAGTTCTTCAACCAAATATAACTGAAACAAAAATTAACGCTCTTTCATTTGACAGGTCGTTTCCCTCACTAACAACAGAACTGTCATGTTCAACAAACTAAACATGGCGATCTCACCCCAATGTGTGTTTATGTTCCCAGAATATAAAATCAAATGTAATAAAGGTAAGTGTGATGTCATACTAGCTACAGAAATTTCTAATGTTCAATCAGAAAATATTTGACTTTTGTCTGTTATATTTTTTCATACCACTTGATTCTGATTGTTATTTCGTTTAAAGAATTGTCCAAACTCAAGGGCATTTGATCTAGGCCAGGTTCATCCAATTTATCCCAGTTTCCATGTATTAACTTTAATGGGATCAGTTTAATAAACTTTCCATGTTTGTATAAAGGTGCAAGTAGAACTGGTGCAAGACGTTGGAAGAAGAAACGGTTGGAGCAACTTAATCGACACATTGTTGCTACAAGGCTTCGTCTCAAGTAAGTAGTATGTGGCAATGCCTCATGCGGGCTGTCTAGTTATACCATGAGTGTCTTTTATACACCACACACACATGGAGTATTCATACACCTCATGCTCGCTGCCAAGTTATAACAAGAGTGTCTTTTTATAGACCGGACACGTATGGTTTATTCATACACCACATGCTCGCTGCCGAGTTATAACATGGTTGTCTTTTTATACATCAAAAACACATGGTGTATTCTACACCTCATGCTCGCTGCCAAGTTATAACAAGTGTGTTTTCTTATACACTAGACACACATGGTGTATTCATACATCTCATGCTCACTGTCGGGTGTCTTCCTAAGACCCACACATCACATGCTTAGTAACAAGTAAAATATTTTGATACAGATTATTACGAATAGCAAGCGCTTGTGTGACGAACAAAGCTAGTCCGCAACGAATCAGACGTTCGCCTCAGTGCAAATGTAAGACCTCTAGTGGTAGAGCACCAAAGCCGAGAATCGAACCAAGAGTCCAGCAACAAAACCAAAGCGTTAACCCAATGAAGTAAGTAAGAGTAATCTGATGCATGATGTGTATGTAATCGCTAAACGTTTCAAAATATAGTGGACGCAGAGACGATTAAATGCATAATCCTGTGAAACAAATTTATCATTGATTGTACTGTTCACTAGTTAATGCTGTGGGCAAATTAGTTTGCTGTTAAAAAAGTTGATTAAATGGGATTTTTATTATAAAAAATTAAAAGATCGACTGCAATACTATACTATATGCATATTATGATCGTAAGTATACCAAAGTAACATGGACCAAAAGCGATAGTCATTATAATAGGATGTAACTTTGAGAGTAAATAGTTTTTGGGAATTTTTTTTTGTATGGCTGACAATTTAAACGATCATTAGTGACCACTGGGTTGGAGCAATTGCCGTTAAGTGTCCAAGGCCACATACGCCCACAACGGTAGCAGCGACAAGCCTTGAACTAATTTTATATTCATTAAACCAGCATAAACCTTATACTCAGAATCATAGCTATGGAAATCCGGCAAGCTTACAACAAACGCCTCCAAGAATTTCGTGAAAGAAGACAAGAAGTGAATTTTCATCGAATAAAAAAGAAGATTAAACAATCTCGTCCTTCTAGAGGGAGGTGCAACTCGAATGGCATGAGTTGCTTTAAACTTGATGCCAATCGATGGGAAACTCCTCCTCTTTGGGAAGGTAATCTCTAATCTATTTATTCTTATATACATTCGTAGATCCCTCAGCATGACAGGCCATGGGACCTGAGATTTAGACCAGAGTTGGCCCATAACCTCCCAAAACCAGGGTGGTACAAAAATCGACCCCTAGTCTATTTGGTACAGAAAAAAAAAATTAATTAAAATTAACTGAAAAAGAAAATTGTTTAATTGAAAATTCTAAGCTGATCCCCAAATTACAATTTGTGGTTTTTACCCATTTAAACATATTTTCAGGTGAAAATCGTTGTTATTGTACCAATTCCAACAATAACACATACTGGTGCATTCGAATCATCAATGCTACATCCAATCTACTCTACTGTGAGTTCATAACTGGGTTTGTTGAGTATTATGACCTCAGAACTGATCCACACCAGGTTAGTTAAACAAACAATTTAAAATTAAATTATAAAAGTATGAAACATTTTATCGCTATTTGAATTGAATAGGAAACGGATGATGCTATTTTAAACTAAATATATATATATATATACTTTAGTTTCTTTTTTACCAACTTTATACACAAAATTTTAATACAAACATGACAGCTTATTTGTATTATGTGTGTCAGACGTGTGAGCCATAACAATTGTATTAAAACTCTGTGTTTTAATAAGAAAACCTGCGTTTTATACACCTAAATACTTGTTACAGAGATCAAACACTTATCTTGAACTGAACACGAATAAACACAACGCACTCAACGCTGAGTTGGCACAACTTCGTGTGTGTAAGGGGGCTGCCAACTGCCATGTTTCTCGAAATATATCAAATGCAACAACAACAGCAGCTACACAAACAACAACGACAACAGAAACAACAACAACAACACTACTACCTTCTGCAACTCCTGATATTGAACTAGATATTCCTGAACCTGGGTTGGAACTATCACCAACAACAACAACAACTACTACACAAGAACCTGCGACTAATTACCCACCTGGTTGGTTATTTGATTATTTATAAAAAAGAGTTAATGTAAAGTTACTTGTGTGATTCATTGTAATACTTCAAAATGTTAGGAGTGTAATTAACAACTTAACAATGAGTATGAGGTGTATGAATACCCTGTGTGTCTGATGTATAAAAAGACACCTATGTTATAACTTAACAGTGAGCATGAGTATTAATATACCCACACTGTTTTACTGTATTATGATATAACATTGTTTTTACTTTAGGGGTAAATCCGTTGGATGTCCAAAGATCGCAGAAAAGTGAAATACGAAACAGGTAACTCTATTGAAATTCCAATGTATAAATGTAAGAGTTTCAATAAAGGAAACTTATTTATCTTCACATGGTGAGGCTTCAGCATTTATAGCACTAAATGCCAATAGATCTACAACACCTCTGGTCTAAAAGAGTGCTTACTGTACCACAATGCAAACTAACAATCTTTGTGTTTTAGGAAGCGATATCCAGATGGCCGGCGAAGGGCGCAAGGTGGTGGAAGACGACCAGGGTGTAATACGTGGACGCGACGCAGAGACCAAGCTGCATGGATAAAGTTTTGCCGCACAAGACCGCAAGCTGCACGTCGTCGTAGGCAACGAAGTAGCAACCAACGGTGGAGAAAATATTTACAGGGGTAGTCCGTAAATGAAGAACCTGTATGGCTACACTGCCTATAAAACACTGTCCTCTCTGGATGGAACTAGTTTCGTTTTTATCTTTGAATTCAAGCTTTTATCGTCTAAATGCATCTGTGTTTAGTTGGATTGTTTTATAAGAGGATTCTTATTATGCTAAACATTATGAGAAAAGTTCCTTTTTTAGGTTTAAATAATTGGGCAACATTTTTTATTTAAGTATAAAAGTTACACTACACTTCAACACCAGGCAACTCCCTTGGTATGTCCAGTGTAGAACCTCACTCATGTAGAATAAAATAAATAAAAAGATTGTCATAGAATTTGTAATAAATAAATGATGTAGGCTATTTTGTCACCAGTATAACTTTTTTATGTAACATCAGTATTAAAGTCTATTGCTTTTCCATCTTCATATGTTTCTCTGTTTTAATCAGTATTGCTGCTTTCCAGTTGGTGCTATAGTTTTTCCAAATCAACACTGTCTTGCCCTTTCAGCAGCATATTAACGACACAGAGAAAAATTCAACTCTTAATATATGTAATGAATGAATTTTAAAAAATAAAATTTTGTTATGTATATGACAACCTATTTCATGTGTTTTTACGTATGTTTTTGTGAGTATTGAATGTCACTTGTTTATTATTGCGGGCAACTCTAACCAGAGTTGTAGAAACATGTAGGTATTTTATGGCTTTGACTCTAACAGGGTTGTCCTGCGGGTGATTGTTTTCTGGGGGTTTTTAATGTATGTAACTATCACTCTGTTCCATGCAATTAGTGACCTATTTATGCATTATTTATAAGCATATAATATCAATCAAGGGTTACATTGTGGCAAGCCTGCTTATTTTCAGCATTTTAGGCAGAAAACATACCTTAAAACGCTGTGTTTTTACACCACCTAATATTACAGAGAGTACTATACTGGCGATCAGGGTGTTTTTTAATGTAAAGGGTAATAAAAATACTTAAATATGAGTGTTATAAAATCACTGAAAATAAGATGATGATTTTTAATAGAATAAAATTTGACTATTTTTTAACGTGATTTAAGGTAGAAGGGTGAAAAATAACTTCAGTAAAGTTTAAGAGCAAAATAAAAATAGAACATAGCGAACAACCACTATTTATTTCGATTTTAATTCGACACCCCATGATCCTTATGTCATGTGAATTCATGCTTGACCTGTGATGTAAAGTCACGTGCGTGACGTAATATTTGGTATGACGTCACGGGTGTAAACAGAAAGAAGTAATTGTGTATGTATGATTGTATACGTATGGTACTATGTAGTCGTTTGTGTATGCTTCAAAGTAAAGGATGTACATTAGTATAATTCATGTTGAAGATTGTATGAATTTTAATATATATATTTGTGGCTTGTGGGCAGCTATTTCAGAACACAGTTCTTACAGTAAGGTTATCCAGGGTTCAGCACATTGGCACTAGCACATACAAAAAGAAGTACTGTTACCTTTTTTACTTACCTATAATAAAATCTAGTAGCCAAGCATTTATCAAAAGCAAATAAGTGCTGTTTTTATATTATATCTTTTGAGTCAGGGCGTTTGACAACAATTCAAACACCTGTGCACGGACAGGTGTATATTAAGTGTCTGGACCCCTCATTTTTGTAAAAAGTAAGGCATGAAATAAGGTAAAAATAACCATGCTATTGGTGTCATGTTTCTTAACAGTGTTGGACCCCACCTTTGTAAATACAAATACATACGAACATACCTGCACGCAATAATATTTCCTCTTAATTATTTAGGTAAAAACTTAAGAAACAAAAATTACAATGGAGTTTTTATTTGGAAAGAAGAAGACTCCTGCGCAACGGTTGCGAGAAACCAAACGTATGTTGGATCGTGCCGCTCGTGATTTGGATCGGGAACGAGTCAAAATGGAAGCTCAAGAAAAAAAGGTTATTCAGGATATAAAGAAGATGGCCAAGGAAGGACAGATGGTGGGTGAATGCTGGGTTGGAAAGACAGATGTCCACTAAGCACCAGTCTGCAGATTATGGCAGTGTTGATAAGATTGCGGGCATGCAAGCTGGTTATTTATTGTGTGTGCATACAATTGTTTAACAATGGTCTGCATGAAAAAAGTCATTAAATTGTACTGAATCTCATTTATTGCTGTTTAAGGTGTAAAACTGTAGTGCTAAAACATAATAATGTCACCCAGGTTTGAAAAGTTGGGCTGACAATGACATGTCACCAAAACAGAAGACACCAAGGAATTCTTATAGTTATGTCTATTGCATTGAGATTAATAGTTGTCATTTATTCATCCGACTTCATGTATTTATTATTTACAGGATGCTGTGAAAATTATGGCCAAAGATTTGGTCCGGACAAGGCAGTATGTTAAGAAGTTTATTCTGATGAAAACCAACATTCAAGCTGTAGGTTTGAAGGTATCTACCCTTAAAAGTCAGGATGCTATGATGCAAGCAATGAAAGGTGTTACTAAGGTAAAAACTTTGCCGAATTGTTAAAATAATATGCCATATAGTGCTCAATGTACACTTTTTTCAGTCATTATGAGGTCACCTGGCAATTGTTTTAGTAAATAGGTCTAAAATAAAATAAAACCTATATAAGGGTCAGGACTCAGGGTTACAAGAAATCTTAATATAAAAGATAAGCTTATTTGAGATATGATATTTCTGTTAAAGTTTACTTTTTATAATATTGTCTTTTGAAATCTCTTTTATTGCCTATTATAAACTAATTAAATTATTTATTTCCCTACTGAAAATATGAAAAACTAAGCTGTTGTGAACAAAAATTACAAATTCGAGCTAAATTTGGTTTACATTACAGGCCATGCGTGCAATGAATAAACAGATGAAACTGCCACAAATACAAAAGATTATGATGGACTTTGAGAGACAATCTGAGGAGCTTGACATGAAGACTGAGATGATGGAAGAAGCTATTGATGATGTGATGGAAGGGGATGAAGAAGAGGAAAGGTACTCCACAATTTATTATTTATTCTTTTTTACCATACAACGTGCAGGGATACACAATGCATATACAACATACACAAAAAAATCATATATTTGGGCACAATTTTTTCTTGGTGTGCTTTATCTACTAATTCTTTAGCACTGTTCTATGTGGGTGAAGCTCTGTAGAGTGACGTTTGGTTCAGTTGGTCCATTACCCAAACACCCAAAGTGCTAAAATAGATAAAATACATATATATATAATAACTTAGCTAAATTGAGGTTTCTACCTTTCATATACTAAAAATCTTTATTTTCCAGTGATGCTATTGTCAAACAAGTCTATGATGAACTTGGCTTACAGTTTGCTGATGAGCTTGGTGGGGTACCAATAGAACAAGGCAGTCTTGTGGCTCCTAGTAAAGCCAAGGGGCCTCAAGCTGTTGCTGCAGGTGGAGTTGATAGTGCTGATGCAGATTTAGAGGCCAGACTAAATAATCTCAGGAGAGACTAACTTTTTGTTTGTGAAAGACAGTTACTATCGTAAAACCTGCTTTAAGCTTTTTATCAGCATTTTCTCACTGCACTTGTTTTATTCTGTTATAAATATGGCACAGAACTATGGATAAATTTTGGAAAATCAAATGGCACATTTTAATTTCTTGACAAAAAAACAAGTTACATCTAAAATCCAAAAACTGGCTGTAACATGTTTTGTAAGCTCTTCAAGGTATTTTCAGTCTTTGAGCAACCGTGCATGCTATCTTGTTAACTCTATTCTATGTGGGACAGTAGAGCTACCCATGGTTAATGCACTGCATTAACCCAAACCTACTTAAAGATATTTGTTGTTCATAAAACTTTGTCTTTACTTTTTTCTCAAAATGCCTTTTGTAGTGAAGTAATACAAATACGTTGTCAATGTGTTTTTATAAACTACAGATGTGTAGGCAACTGCTAAAAAAGCTTTGAAAGTTAATTAAATACCGACTTCAATGTGTTTTTAAAAACTACAGATGTACTAGGCAACTGTTAAAATAAATTTTAAGGTAATTAAATACTGACTCCTGCACATTAACATGATTTTCAGTACTGTTTCCTACTTTTAGACGACACAACTTTTTATACGTTATACCATTTATTCTGCTTGGTGAGGTCCAATGTTAGTGAATGGAGTATTTAGTGCAAAGTTGGCTCATTACCCTATTCAATACATCATACGTGAGGTTACTTTTCGATTGATTGGATTCCCCATCTTTTTTGTTTACAGCCATTTACTTTTTTAATGTAGCTGTTTAAAATACTGTTTACAACAATAAATTTTAAGAGTAAAACAACTTTAAAATGATGTTAAATATATCTGTATGAAATATTAGGCATTAGTGGATTAGTTATTTTAACCCTATGGTAAAAGTGTTCTTATACTTTATATAATACCTATATAGTTTGTGTTTCTGTAAACTGGACCTGGGATAAAAAAACGACAACAGATTTTACAACAAAGCAGGTGTCCTATCGCACATAGCTCAACAGCTGGTTGTTAACACTTCAGGTTTAGATATGATTTTATTTACTTGTAGATTTTTATAAAAAAATCTTTGATCAATGAATTTGTTTGCTCTTAAGTATTTAGTGAGTAAAAACTTGGTGTAGGTATGCAGGAAATAAAAGGCTAAAAAAGTCTTGTCAATTACTTAAAAACATATTATAATCTTATTTAACAATCATGCTTAAAGGTTTAATGCGAAGAACCTCCGCTATAACTTGGTCATTTGTATCGTCAAACCAAGCTGTTATATGGGCATTATCAAGTGTAAAGTAATATAAACGATCAGAACATTTTTGCCTTCGATAGCTGGACCTAGGGTCTGCTTTAAGTACATCTATAATTGCTTGTTTTAAATTATCAGAGTTCATGAATTTAAGAATCCAATCTCCAGAGTTTGATTTAAAATGAGAAATATCAGCAAGGGCTCTGTTGGTAAATTGCACTTTAATTTCTGCAACTGGTGGTTCAGTTATCCACTGTGCAGTTTGTATATCTAAATCTATATTGGTAGAATCAACTGTGGAAATGTCTGAAAATGTTTCTTCATTTAAACTAGGTTCTGTAGAGTTCACTACTTTAGGAGTATCATAAGAAGGTATGTAAGGCTTGATGTCCAATACAGGGGTACCATCTACTATATCCAAGCCAGAAAAGTTCAGAGTATCTCCATTTATAGAGTCTAATTTGGCTAGTGTCAGTCCTATTGGGTTTGGTCGATGTGGGCTCCTTGTAGAAAATACTCCAGTTTTTAAACCGTTCATGCGTGGCGGTTTTACTTTCGCTTTGACTCCATTCCTCGAGTTCAAATGAAATACAAATATAATCCAGACGTGAGAAAATGCTTCCAGATCCTTAACGCTGTGTTCTGGGTTGTTAAAAATTGTTTTTGATATTTTTAACTCGCCTTTGGATACTGACGAAACGGTAGGCTGCCTAGGTGTTCCATTTTTCGATGCAAAGCACGTTTTTAGATACCCAATTGGTGCGAAAGAGTCCATGTTTAGTAAACGCCTAGCTGTACGAACGTGAAATGTCAAGAAAATACCGAACGTGAAATGTCAAGATTTACACAATCACAACCTTAAAGATAAAGAAACCCGAAGAGATTAAAACCATCACTTTGAGAAACCGAACATACCTAACCCCAGATGAGAGAGGCACTTTAGCGCTTCCAGAAAAAGGATATTGCAAAAAGAGAGAAAGGTTTCTGCAAAGAGAATAAAACCAGTTTGAGCTTGCGCTGTTTCGTTTTATGGCGCTCAGCGCTCTGTCCGCGTACACTGGTCAAAGTAGCGTAGTAAAGCATTTCGATTGATGTTATGTAAAACCAGTCTTGGTTCATTGAATAATTAAACGTCTTAAAGCATGTTAACTGATTGACGTAACAGCAAGTTGTTTATTAAGTGGTAAAAAAGATTAAAACGTTGAGCAGCAGAGAATCAGCAGCAAAAGGACATTTAGTTTTCCTCTGTCCCTCCTTTTAGTTTGTCCCACGCTTAAACTACTTAAGTTAAAGCAATTTACCTAAAGCTACTCCAAAGTGGTTATACATAAGTTAAAGCAATTTACCTAAAGCTACTCAGAAGTGGTTATACATAGGTATTTATATAAGCAGTTATATATTCATTAGTAAAAGTCAATTAAAAACGTCGCTGCGCGGTTTAAGACGTCACAACTACACACATCGCAATAAAACAGCCGTTGTTGCTCAATTTTAAAACCAGTCTTCAAACGAGAAAGTTTCAAATTTGTAACAACCGGTTGGTTTAGGTAACTAAACTATTTACATACCATTTTAAATGTCACTTTACAATTATAGTAAAAAGACTTAGTTACTATATAAACTATGATCTACTAACCGTAATACCCACGTAAATTTAAATATTATAGTACCAGATCATAGTTTATCTGCACCTTAAAAAGTTTCACTACCAAGTTTGCATTTCGAAAGAGGTGTGTTAGTAGAGGCAAGAGACTGTGTTAAATAGACAGATGACCAATACACCATTGTATTAAAGTAGTTGAACAGTTCGTCGCGTAATTTAATATTATTTCCGTTCGCTTCTATAACGCATGAATTGGATAACGTGGTCGAACCAGTTGTTCAGCAATTACCAGCTTGTAGATGTTAATACTATTATTTACCGTTTTACAGCTTTCGACCGTATACTAATATTTGCTGTTTCTAATGGTATAACTTAGGTTTATGTGTTGTGTTTCACAATCCGTGGCATCTGACGTTGCTGCTTAGTGTGGGTAATCTTCATTTAATATTTTACTTTACTATAGTAGAGTGGGGGAAGATGGGACACCTTAAGCACATAATATGCAAATATCCTGATCGTGTTTTTAATAATTAACAACGGTCTATGGGAGTCATGAGGATATAGTTTTATGATATTTTGAATGTTCTTTGTTTACGACTAAATGGGACGAGAAAATGGAGTTAAAAGGTGTCCCATCTCCCCCCACCCTACTGTATATTTATAACTAACGGGAGTGTACTTCAGCAAAATGCAAACAACTATTTGTGTGTTTAATTACGCTATTTCTATTTACTATCCGCACGCAAAGAAAGCCAAAACCGAGTTGATCAAGGATATTAATGATTTTAAGACCGCACACCAATAGGTGAAGTATTATGAACGGCTGTTGTACACTTAATCCTGTCTGAGGTATAAAACCATAATGGTAAAATTAATATTTTGCACAAACCAGATTGTTTAAGATCTAATAATCGTACCCTATATATGTATGCTGTACGTTTAAACCACAGAAATAAAACAGTAGAACGCGCTACTGCCCAAAACCGCAATAATTTTTTTTATTAACGTGACCGACAACTCCGTCCCCGTTTCGCTTTTTATTTCTGTGGTTTAAACGTGCTGACCTTTTATAGATTAAGTTGAGTGTAACGGATGATGTAAAACTCTGTTTCGGTGTTTAGTGAGTAAACATTACACAAACACGTCACCCACTTGTTTCGTTGGAACAACGTACTAATCTGTAACTGAAAAACAGCAGCAATAATGACATCAATACATCCGGAGTTTGCAGCCCTAGCGGTTTGAACGACTTCTTCGCGTTAATTAATTTAATAGTTAACCTTTAACAGCACCTGGTCTTTGTTTGCTAAGCAGTTGAAAAAAGTACAAATAGAATTTTTATGCTGGCTAAGGTATACTTAGCTGAGTTTTTGACGCATGTTCATAAAGATTAAGTATTGAGATGTAATAGATTGCTGCACGGCTTACTCTAGAAGGATGGGGTAAGATGGGGCACCTTTAGCACATAATATTCAAGTATCCTGATCGTGTTTTAAACATTAAACAACAGTATATGGGAGTCTTGAAGATACGATTTTATAATTCTTTGAATGTTTTTGTCAACTACCAAGTGGGACCAGAAAATAAAATAATAAGGTGTCTCATGTTATTCCACCCCACCAGAGTCCGTATATAAACATAAACATGTTTGTATACCGACTCTGCACCCCACTATATCTCTAGTATAAGCCGTGATTGCTGTAACGACCATCATTATATAAAAATAAAACAGGTCTGCGTTTATTTAAGTCGGCTGAAGTCTCGGTTAGTTTTCTTTTAAAATGACCACCGAAAAGGGGGAGCGGCCGAGTAAGATTCTGTGCGTTGGATTAATCTGTGTTGATGTCGTATCAATTACGAAGCACTATCCGGACGAAGGCTCTGATTACCGGTACGTATGACTAATTTGTTTAGCAGAAGTCGGTAACGGCAACATGTAGTTGTTGCAAATGGGAAATTAAAATTTATTTCGTGATTTTCCACCATCGAGTTGCCATAGTAAAGCTACTCTTTATTTTTGCGTGACTAAAATTTGCAGTTCAGTAGTATTAACGTATAGGTTTCAACTTAAAGTTTGTGCTTGTGTTACTTTGTTAGGTTTTGATATCAAAAACTCGAAACTTGAACAATGTGCGCTTTTACCAACCAAATCGTCGCGTATCGCGGAAAATCTAGGGTACAGGAGCACCCGGAGTAATATGCAAAAATGAATCAACATGAAATGCAGACGCGTCGTAAAATAAACACGCCGTGTACCTAAATATGTCCCAGAATTAGCACAGCTGTATACGATGTTTCCCTCAGCCAAGCAGCATATTTATTGCGAAATACTGGAGATTCACACGCGGGTTCGTTGCATCATAATAGCGATTGTTTAACCTGGCAATTGATTATGACATTGCAAATCACACGTTAAATATTTGCGTCATAAAACCGGTTATGCCCTTTATAATTTAGCCTGTATAGTTGCTTAAAAACAGGTTGAATATTTGCCTTTTCACTTATGCGCATTAAAGTATAGATAAAGGTAGTTTGCAAAAAATACTTGGTATACGGGAATAAAGCAACGCCTCGATTTAAAAAACTTACTGGCAGCAAGGGAGCAGAGCTAGCCAAGGCCCCACAATCTTTATCCCGTTCGCCGATCAAACAGTATTGTCGACACGCGTTTCTGACGTCACAAGGACGACATAGGTTCAGCTTTTATGCACAGGAAACAAAATTTTGCTCAGTAACAAATACCGATTATATCAACCCTGAAACCTAAATGGAGATCATTGTACGCAAAGGCTTGATTTTTGTTTCTAGTCTAGTTTTATTTTAAATACCAAGGGTATAGTAGGGTGGGGGAAGGTGGTATACGTTGTCATTCTATTTTCGCTTCTCTTTCGGTACCAAACAAAGAACATTTAAATAATTGTAAAACCGCATCTTCACGACTCCCATGGACTGTTGTTAATTGTTTAAAATACGATCAGGATATTTTTTGGATATTATGTCCTAAAGGTGTCCCATCTTGCCCCGCAGTTCTATATATTACAGGGGGATTATAACAATACTTAAAGAGGCTTGTTGGGTAAAGATTTTTATCCCTACGTTTTCTATGATTTACCAAACGCTACAATCTCATTTAAAGGCCAAATTCCATGCGACCTTGGCATTGAAAAAAAACACTGCATTTTATGTTTTATTTTTAGGCTGTTGGGAACCCATTGGCAGAAAGGAGGCAATGCAGCAAACTCAAGTGCAGTTCTCAGCATTTTGGGAAATAAAGTTGATTTTTTTGGAGCTATTCCTATTCCAAAGAAATCAGACATACATGGAACCATATGTGTTGGGTAAAGATTTTTTTTATGTATTGACAACATGGGAGAAATGTTCATCTAGTTTTTTTTAAATGTGTTTTGTTTTACAGGTACATAAAAGATCGGATGGATTATTATAATGTGGGAATGGACAATGTGGTTGAAAGACCTGGGGAGGCTTTGCCTTTTTCTACTGTCCTTATTAACAATGAAACAGGCTCCAGGACCATTCTACACTATAGAAAGTAAGCCTTATATAGGATAATAGTTAAGTATAGGATAATAGCCAACCATACAAAAATACAAAAAGCTAAAAATCAATTGCCCACCAAGTCTTATGCATAGAAACTTTTTAAAAAGCACAAATTGTATGATACAGGACATCTGTGTTATAACTATAGGTATTTCTGACGCTTAAGGATAAAATAAACAAATAGAGTGATTGCAAATACTCATACATTGCAGAGGTTTACAAGAATTGTTGTATGAAGATTTTAAGAAGGTTGACATCAGCGAATACTCGTGGATACATTTTGAGGTAAACATAAATTAAATTTGTATTTTATTTTTATAAATTTGCTTGTTAAATCCTGTGGTAAGCCTTCTTACAGCCCAGGGGATAAGGGATTAAAGGTCAATGCCCCTGCTGTTGTGGCAAAATGTTTATTTAGGCAAGACACTTAATGGCAATTGCTTCAACTGAGTGATTCCTTATAGTTTATCTAAATTCTAAATCCATTGTTACCTTAATACAAAAAGGGGAAATTTGTTCATATACTTTAAATTGTCATTTAAACTAAATTAATCTCTGAAACTTGTTAAACCTTTTATGTTTGCCAAGTGTGAATGAAAGTAAATGAATCTATCAATTTGTTCCCAAACCAACTCATGTAACAGAAAGCAAATAAATTTGATTTCTATTTAAATCTATGTTTAGGGTAGAAACATTGAAGAAGTGGTAAAGATGATAGACAGAGTTGTAAAATACAATGATGACAATTGCCACTCAAAAATTACAATTTCGGTTGAGCTTGAAAAGCCAAGAAGAGCAAATTCTTGTTTGCTGCTTCCACATGCAGATCTGGTGAGTACACCTCATGCTCACTGTCAAGTTATAACATGGTTGTATTCCTATACACCAAGCACGTATGGTGTTTTCTTACACCTCATGCCCATTGTCAATTTACAGCATTGGTGTCTTCTTATACACCCGAGAAGAATAATAATAATAATTCATCTTATACAACACAAAAACATGGTTTATTCATACACCTCATACTCACTGTTGATTTATAACAAGGGTGTCTTCTTATGCACCAGACACACAGTGTATTCTTACATCTCATGCTCACTGTCGTGTTATAGCATGGGTATCTTCTTTTACACCAGACACATATGGTGTATTCATACACTTCATGCTCCCTGTTATAGCATAGGTGTCTCTTTACACACCACATATAACCAAGGAGTGTTCATTCATCTTTCATATTACAGATAAACATTAATTACATTAATATATAATGTTGTTTTTTTAGGCTGTAATTAGTCAAGATTACGCTGAATTCAACGGACAATCAAGCGCCATAGATGCAGTTGATTATTACAGAGCAAAATGTAAAAAGGGGTGAGCTGTAGCAGAATTAAATGTTCTTTAGTATTTGAATCTGCCCAATATATTTCAACCGCCAGTTGGCACTGCTGAGTAGTTGTTGGCACTTGATCCTGCGTGTTACTTTATATATTTGTTTATGATTAATTTTGTGGTTTGAAAACTAAACTATTTTAGCGCTTCTGTCGTGTGCGCATGGGGTTCCGCCGGCGCGGCATCTGGAGTAGCTGGCTTACCAAAATCATCTGAAATGACGGACGCCTTTCCTCCCGAGCGTGTTGTGGACACCCTTGGGGCCGGGGACACGTTTCTCGCGGGACTTGTGCATTCTGTTTCCCGCGGCCACCCGCTTTTGTCGTCGGTAAAATTCGCGTGCAGACTTGCGGGTTGCAAAGTCGGTTTCTACGGATACGAAGCGTTACGAGAATTTAACTACACCAACGGAAAGTAAACCAGACAAGTTCAAAAAGTCAGGATCTTATTCAAGTAGGATTCAAACCTGGAAATCCGGTGTCATATTTACCTGTGTTTCATTTTTAGTACTTTTTTAGAAAACAGCATGCCTATATTTGATTATTATTTTTAGCCTATTATTTTATGAATATTCAGCCCATTATAAATCGAAAGCGGGCATGAGGTGTTACATATATATGCTTCATGATAAAAAAATCATCCTGTTATAGCTCGACAGTGAGCACGGGGTAAATGAATAGTACTCCGATAGTTAGGAGGTTATTGCGAGTTATCGCAGAAGGCAATCTAGCGCATTTTGTAAAACCAACCTAAATGCGCGTTTACTAATTGTAGTTGCTGTGATCCCCGCTTACCAATTATTACTACCCGTCTTTCGTGCACTGAACAGTAAACTTGTGTGGAGTGCGTTGCACAGAAGGTTAAGTTAAGCGGTAAAAGAGTGGTGTAAGCCTATATTGAAACAGCAATCGTAAGTTATATTGAATATTTTGACGCCCTTTATTTATGCGTTAGGAAATATTATGTAACAATGTAATACGATTTTAGACCCTATTAATATTTGTATATATTCGTATTGTACATTTAACATGATATACTAATTGTTAGTTTGTGTTACTTTTAAAATGCTAAATTAAATGTTTAGTACTGTATGAAATAACTGCCGCATCTAATATTTAATAACGGTTATAACTTTTGAAGTTGCTCTCCCAAGCGACGATAAATAAGTAATGTTCATTTAATTGATGTGTATATCACTTGGTGTATATAGACTAATTGCACGTTTCTTCGATGTGGCCTCCATAATGTTGTACGTGCTATATCACTATGATAGGTAATAATGCGAAATGCTTTGTGTTACAGTCATCATAATATTTTTCATTAATATTTAATGGCGATATTCCTGACTGAGTTTCTTTTCGCATATGTCGCGTATATCGCAGTTTGTGATAAACTGTATATTACTCTAGTTGAAGATTTTACATGAACGCTAAAATCGTTAACCAAGATATAATATAGTAGAATGGGGAAAGATGGGACACCTTTTATTTTGTCGTCAGATTTGATAGTAAACAAAGAAAATTCAAGAAATTGTAAAATTCTCACGAATCCCTTTAGGCCGTTAATTGCTTGAAACACGATCAGTATATTTGGCTATTATGAGCTATAGAGGTTTCCCGCCTTCCCCCACCTACTGTATAAAGAATATCAGAGTTTTAAATTAAGGTAATATTGATTTTTCATTAATAATCGCCACTGTAATTAGGTATTGAAATTAAAGTATCTCCATGTCTGATTAATGTGACGTTCATGTTGTTATATTCAGTGATTTTTAACTTTGTGCTTAATGTTTTCAGTTGATTAAATGTTGGCGTGTTTCTGTCGGTGCAAAAAATAAAATAGGCGACACTTATATGCGAGTGTATATGGTAACAGCGAGTAATTATTGAATTGCTTCTTAGATGTAAAAATGCGACCGCTTATGTGCAGACGAGTCATGTCTTTTAATAAAATTTTACTAATTAAAAATACGCATAGTAAGTACATTGCATATTTGACATAATTATGCACGGATAAGCTGTAGCTTTATATATATAGTGTGGTGGGGGAAGATGGGACACCTTTAACACATAATATCCAAATAACCTGATCGTATTTTAAACAATTAACAACGGTCTGTGGAAGTCATGAGGATAAGGTTTTATAATTCTCTGAATGTTCTTTGTTTACTACCAAATGGAAAGAGAAAACTAAACCAAAAGGTGTCCCGACTTACCCCACCCTACTAATTAGAGTGGCAAGATTTATTTTATGTTTAAAAATTTAAAGGAACTAGGATTGACCTAATGAACTTGGTAACCAAACAAGGAATTTCGGTTTTGTTCAGTTTCCTTGTGTGGTACACAGAAATATAGCTACAAAACTGCGGGAAACCAAAATACCGCTTCGAATGATTCGAAAATCACAAAACTTTGCCGCGACTTTCTTTTTCTTTGAACGTTTTGTTAAACCAACAACCGGTTGAAACTGTTCCAGTCCCGAGGCCAAGATTTAAGTTTAAACTCTGGCCTTGTTTTAGGAATAATCTGTCGACGTTTCATAGCAAGTCATATACAACCCGCAGAAGTGCAGAGTGATTTATTCTACCGGGAGTCGTAAAAGGTTTATTATGTATAGCCTGGTTTAAATTTAACTTTTAAAGCGTTAGTGTTAGTGTTAGAAGAATTATTCTTTGGTTCTTATAATATGAAACTTATATTTTTTGAAATTTAATATTCCTGCTATCATTTGTATGTTACATGGATGGATTTTAAATGTTATGCAAAGTATGTATGGTACTATAGGAGAAAATGGGACACCTTTAGCGCAAAGTGTTCAAATATCCTGATCATGTTTTAAACAATCAACAACGGTCTTTATAGAAGTCGTGAGGACGTGGTTTTATAATTCTTTGAATGTTCTTGGTTGACTTCCCAATGGGACGGGAAAATAATATGAAAAGGTGTCCCAACTTCCCCCACCTTATAACTGTATAGCCATGGTAACCTACAACCCACTCTACGTAATACAGAAAGAGCAAGGTGCTAAAAGCGTGAGGAATGTTTCTGTAAGCACCTAAGCATTATTTATAGGTGCCTAGATTTTAGACTTTGTAAAACAATGTACACGAGTGTATGACCCTTCAAGGAGTAAACAAGTTGTTGCAGCCATGCATATTATGAATCTAGTGAGACTAGCAACTTAGTTTTGTCTAGCAGCGTAAACTTGGAATAAATGGCTAATTGTAACCACTATGATGAAGGCGGCCTGAATAGGATTTTATAATGACACAGTAGTATAGTAGGTTTGGGAAAGATGGGACACATTAAAGCACATAATATTCAAGTAACCTGATCGTGCTTTGAACAATTAGCAACGGTGCATGGGAATTGTGAGGATACGGTTTAATAATTATTTAATTTTTTTTGTTTATAACCAAGTGTGATGAGAAATTAGAATGATAAGATGTCCTATCTTCCCCCACCCTACCATATAGTATAACTTTACCAGAAGCTATATCTATCAAAGTGTTACATTATCTTCTCGAAAACAGTATGAAGAATAGATTGACTAAAACAGCAAAAAGAAGAAATTGGCAGCGAAACAACAGTTGTTAAAAACATGCCTGACAGCAACAGTTGCATAGTTTTGGTGCTAGGAGAATGATCATGAATGTATAGTAGGGCGGGGGAAGATGGGACATCTTTAGCACATAATATCCAAGTACCCTGATTGTGTTTTGAACAATTAACAACGGTCTGTGGGAGTCGTGAGGATATAGTTTTATAATTCTTTAATATTTTTTAGTTTACTACTAAATGGGACGAGAAAATAGAGTTAAAAGGTGTCCCATCTTTCCCCACCGTACTGTACATGAGCACGTGAATCATAAGAGCGGATAAACCTGAGTGACTTTTATCTATAGGTGTTATGTGGATTAAAGAGCCGAAGGCACTGCCTTATGGTTAAAACTATTAAACAATATCAATTTTATGGCGGCTTTTTACTATGTAGAGTAAACACAACTAGCTCTTGGCATAGCTTAAACTTCAGCATATACTTATTGCGTACGATGTGGTCGCAAGTTTTTGTTGTTTTGTTTAAA